>NC_041387.1:313371234-313392002 GCF_002162155.2 Triticum dicoccoides | reverse complement strand
ACCTAAGGCTCAAGCTTAAGCACTTCAGACCTTTGACCATGTCCGGGTCCAACCTTCAAGGCCGATGGATGGCCTCCTCTGTCACATAGGAGGACATCAAGAAGCTTAGGGAGGCAAGGTATCTCACCGCCGAAATCCCGCACAGGCTGCCCGCTCGAGGGTAGGTCATCCCCACTCCCGAACCCAACGAGAGTGTCATATTTATTTCCCACTTCCTCCGAGGGCTAGGTTTTAGTCTTGAACCTTTCGTGAGAGGGCTCATGTTCTATTACGGGCTAGATTTCCATGATTTAGCTCCGAATTCCATCCTTCAGATCTCGTCGTTTATCGTCGTGTGTGAAGCCTTTCTCCGCATTACCCCCCACTTCGGCCTATGGCTCAAGACCTTCAATGTGAGGCCGAAGGTGATTGACGGGCGTCACGTGGAGTGCGGAGGCGCTATAATAAGCAAAGGCGCCAACTCCCCATGGCCAAAGGGTTCCTTCACAGAAACTTCTGACTTATGGCAACGGGAGTGGTTTTACATCACAACTCCCTGAGGTACAAAGCGGGCAGCCGCTCCAGCGTTTCGCCCGGGCCCTCCGCCGCAACTAGCGTCATGGGTCAACAAGGGGCTGGACTAGGGGGCAGTTAATGACGTGCTGACACTGCAAAGCCGCATCCGAGACCTTCTTAAGAAGGACATCAGCCTTGTCAAGATAATGCAAGTGATGCTAGTTCGTCGGGTCCTGCCCTGCCAACGTCGACCTATCCGTATGTGGGAGTTCAACCCGGAAGGACCGCGAATCATTCAACAATTCTTCGGCATGACGCTCAAAGAGATGTATGGGTCATTCTTCGGATCACGAATAAAGTGTCCGGACACCGCCGAGGGCGTGGGTCTCAACTGCAACCGTCCGGATACCCAGGTAAGTAATTCCACTACCGAACACACCGTCCTTTCACTACAAAAAAATACACTTCCATGATGATACGTGTTTGTCACAGTAGGTCGCGTTTTTTGTCATGCATGTACATCCATAACAAATTTATGACAGAATCAAGATAGTCATACCTGTGCTGTCGTAGAAGTGTTCCATGACATTACCAAAATTATCATCAGGGAAGTGTCCACTTCCATGACGATAAATCGCGCGTCACAGAACTGCTTTCGTCAAGGGTGACCAACACATGGCATCCACCGTAACGGAACGCCGTTAAGCTATCGGGTCGGGTTTTGGATCCGATAACCCGTTAACAGCCCCGACCAATGGGGATTTTCCACGTGTAAAATCATCATTGGCTGGAGGAAACACGTGTGGGCTCACCGTTGGGACAGATGTCATCCGCTCATTGGACCGAAGGCGCCTATGATACGGCGACACATGGCACGGCCCAACAGAGGCCCATTCCTGTGAAAAGGCCGCCCCATTTGACTTGGTCAAAAGGTGGCGGGCCGACCCACGGAAAGCCTGTTAACGGCCTGTTGGCATATAGCCCATTTATAGCCCGTTAACCCATGGCCGTTACGCCCTATCCGAATTAGGACCAGTAGCCTCATCTGGGCCGTCCAATATGATTCAGCCCGTTTTAACTTCCGGCCCATGTGTGGCCCATGACTTCTTCTGGCCCATATGAGGACCTTTGTAACTCTTGGCCCATTAACTGCCCGTGGTGAAACTGGCCCGTAATGAACAGTGTATCACTTTATACCCATTAATGGCCCGTTATTCCATTAGGCCGTTTCCAGCCCAAGTTATCTTTCGGCCTTCTCAGGGCCCATTGATTCTTGGGCTCATTTGCAGCATTCGGTTACATACGTCCTATTACTGTCATTTTCTGCCTGTGGGCCAAATTTAGCCCGTCGTTACAGTCGGCCCGTTTGCGGACCGTTAATACTTTGGGATGTTTTCATGTCAAAAAAAACCGTTGGGCTGTTTTCATATAGTTATCAAATACGGCCTATTAATGGCCTGTTATGGTCCACAAATAGTATGGCCCATGACTGGCGAAATGATGATACGCCCTGTAGAAGGCCCATGGATCCTACGGCCCGAATGAGGCCCATGGATAGTACGGCCCGTAGAAGGCCCATGGACCCTACGTCCCGTAGAAGGCCCATTGATCCCTAAGGCCCATATAGAAGGCCGATGGATCCTACGGCCCATATAGAAGGCCAATGCTCCTACGGCCGAACGAAGGCCCATGGATCATACGGCCTGCAGGAGGCCCATGGTGGTTACAACAGTCCGTGTGTTGCCATGATTATTTTGGCCTAGTTACCAAAGATAGGCTATTGTGGCCACTAGAAAAACACAGAAAAAGAACTGCAGTGACTACAAGCAAACAACTAAAAAAGACAATAAGGAAATAAATAAGCAAGCAATTAAGGCTAGCCTATTACCGCTATTACACATATTACATCCACTGGGCATCAAAGTTCGCCACCAGTGCAGATATAGGGAACAAAGTAGCATATTACATACACTGGCCGTCAAAATTGGCCACCAGTGCAAATAAACCCGGCAGCAAAACAAGAGCATAACTGAGACAACTTCAGAAGAGCTCAAGAAACGTTATCCTGGGTATCCACCATGCTGGCAATAAGCTTAGCAAGCTGATTAGCTTTGTCCTGTTTGGCGCTAAAATCCTCCAACGCTTGCTGTTGCACCAGAAAGTATGCATCTGAATGCTCCAGGGACTTCCGCAGTCCTTCCGCTTCTTGTCGCAGCACAGCTGATCGATGTCTTTCAGCTTGTAGTTGAGACTCAAGAAACTGAACTGATTCAGACAGTGAGTTTGAATAGCTTGTGCAAGCGGTAGTGGCCAGTAACTCGAACACTAAACCAAGACAGGACTTTGGGGTTGTCTCGCTGTCTTCAAGATAGTCTTCCTTAGCTGTTCTATCAGCTTTGTTGGAGATCAACAAGGATGTGTGATGCGGAGCATTCCTCGACTACTCGCACCGACACTCCATCACCAACGCAAGCTCCAAGTGGACCAATGACTCGAGCACGTGCACGCGCCATCGAGAACGATGTTGATTCTCTCCTCTTCGAGTTTTGCTCGGTTTCACATGAGAGTTGGATTCTACCGTCATTGGAAACATTGTGCATGCTTAGGTACCAAGAAGACAATGGTGAGAAGGAGAGGACGGAGACTCAAGCGACCTCGAGGCAAGGGAAGGAAGAGAAGGAAGAAGAGAACGAGAATGATTAAGAAAGAGGAGAAGGGGCCAACTCCCTGGACGCACCGGGTGCCCGGCCCCTGCAGCCCCTAGGTGCTCGGGCCCCTGGCCACCTACAGCCGCGCCCCCGGGTGCCCGACCCTTGCTGACCCAGCCGCTGGGCTCTTCCCCGGGTTCCCGGGCTTGAGGCCCTCCTGGGTGCTCGGCCGAGCCGCCCGGCCATCTCCAGTGCCCCTCCCCGGGTGCCCGGGAGTTGGCCCCCGGGTGCCCGGCCGCCTCGCCCGGCCTTCTCCAGCACCACCCCCGGGTGCCCGGGACTTGGGCCCCGGGTGCCCGGCAACATGCCAGCCGGCCCCTGAGCAGCCCGGGTGCCCGGCCCCCTTCGTCCAACCGCATGTCGATGGCCTTTTTTGCCTTGTATCCCCCTCTTTTTGCCTAGTTCCACCCCAAGACTATATAAGTGCACACCCTAGGTCATTTGGAAGGTTAGTAAAGATTAGACTAAACATTGTGAGCATTTGCTCCTTGTATCCCCTCCTCTTAGGAGCTCAAGCCCTCACCTTGGGAAGAATCCATAGGATTATAAGGGCCTCCTCTTGGAGAAGATCATCAAGACCTCACATAGTGGGAAGAATTTACCAAGTGCTACTCTCCTTGTATTGATCTTGTGATCATGTGGATCTTATGTGTGCTACTGTAGTGGATGTGATACTTGGTTTGTTTGAGAGATTTTGTTCTTGGTGTTCTTGAGTTTTTCCTCCTTTTCGTCCTCCAAGAGTGAAAAGATCCTTCCTAGGGTTTGACCCTACAACATCTTGGTATCGTGAGCAAGGTTTATTCACATCTTGGAGTCCCATCCCCCCATTTGCTAGCTTGATTTTGTTGTTTTTCGTCCAAATCCGAAAATCCCCACAAAAATAGCCCTCCTCTTTTAAGATTTGGTTGTTTCGGTCCATGGATTTGATGTTTGGCAAGTGGATCTAGCCCCTCCCCAACAATCCCCACCCTTCCCACCACGAAATCCATCGAATTTGGCCTTTCCCCCAAAATTTCCGCCCAAATCGGCCACCACCGGGTGCCTGCACCTCGAACCACTGGGCACCCGCACCGTGCCCAGCTACCCCCGGTCACCCACACCTCACACCCCCGGGTGCCCGTACCCCCCGAAATCAGCCCACTACCAACACCATTTTTGGCCATAACTTCCACCTCCCAAGCCCGTTTTTCGTGTTCTTTAGCTCGTTTAGAAGCATTTGACATCCCCCATCCACTCATCCCACTACCACTACCATTAACCCCATCCGAAAATCATCACAAATACACCCAACTTTTGCATTTGACTGGTTTTGTGTTGCCATTTGTGTTTCCTAAGGTGTTTCGGCTACTTAGGAGCGTGTGACATCTTCGGCACCATCATCGACTCAGAGTCATCTTCATCGCTAACCGTAAGAAAGGACGGTAACCTCGACGACACTTACTCCTTACCTTTCTTTTGCATTGATAGCCCGAGCCACTTTGCGTCGCTTACCCATTGAGACTAGCAAGTTGAGAATTGTCGGGCCACGCTATTGTGCACCGTAGTGATCGTATCATCTTAGTGCCATACGTCTCTCCCGTGCATATCATACATACTTTTCTCATATCTTACTCGGCTCGAGCATCAAGCATAGAGAAAAAAAGAGAAGAAAAGCTTTTAAGCAAAAGAGGAGCAACAAAGAGCTTGTAAGCAATAGAGTGAGCCATTTTCATACCTATATCATCTTGGTCATTGCATACATACCATAGTTGGGATTGAAGACGGCACGGTTCTCTCATAGGTAGGTGCACAAGAGTATCTTGCCCATTTGAGCAATCGAGCTAGTGTCTCTCGAGCATTCGCACAACAAGAGCATTTCCCGCGGTTGCACATTTTGAGCTCACCCCTTGGTTGTGCGGATCCCATCTATCTTCTGTGCGTGTGTACCTAGTGATACCGTTGGGTTTGATCTATTTGGTTTACTTGCATTTTTGTGAGCCTTCTCAACCTTATTGATATCTTGACTAACATTTGCTTGAAATTTTTGCCACCATCCTAACCGAGCTCCTCCATAAGCCTCTTACTTGTAGGTGTGAGAAACAAACCCGGTTTCTCCTATTGTGGCATTACATTGAGTGACACTTGTTACATCTTCAATCCTCGGACAAGGTAACTTTGGTATTCTTCTCTCACTTTTCTACTCACCCCACTTGGTTATGATGGATAGGCCAAGCGCGTCGTCGAACCCACTTTTCGAGGGGCAAGGTGATGATTCCGGATATGTCTCCAAGAACCACTTCTTCATCGCGCAACGAGCGCTTCATCAAGAAAACGTCGCATTGGGTCAACACTTCGAACAACTCGCCTCCGACCTTCGTCAAAACATCGACGACAAATTCAACACACAAATGGAAGAGCTCCGCAACATGATCATTCGACGCGTTCGAGCACGTGAACGGATGCAACACCAAGTCCCTCATGGAGCAATGGAGCAAGAGAAAATACCTCCACAAGTACCACTTCAAGCTCCTCAAGACGGTGATGCACTTCGACAAGCACAAGAGCAACATGAAGCACAAGCCCTCGACCGTGAAGCTCGAGCACTTGAAGCACAACAAGCTCTACGCGAGGCCACTAGAGCCGTTGAAGTCTGCAACTGCCAAGTGCGGGAACAAGAGGAAGCTCTTCGACGCGAGATACAAGAAGAAGCTGCCCGACGCGAAGAACAACAAGAAAGGCGCAACCAAGGCACATTCCTCGCCCTCCTCCAAGACAAGAGCGACACCAAGTGGAACAAGTTCTTCAAGACCCTCCTCCACGCCAAGAGCGACATCATGAGGAATGAGCATTTGAGGACTTTCCAAGACAAGAGCGATATCACAACCGCTATCAAGATGAAGAATTCCGCTACGGCAAGCTCAAGTTCACCATGCCAAAGTTCTCCGAAAGCAATGATCCTGAAGAATATCTCTCTTGGGCATTGAAGGCGGACAAGATTTTTCGCCTCCACAACTACGATGAAGAAAAGAAGATAGCAATGGCCTCTCTCGACTTCCAAGACTACATCCTCCTTTGGTGGGAACAAGTGATCGAGCGACGACATACAAGAGGCGAACCACCAATCACAACCTGGGAAGCTATGAAGGAAGTCATGAGAGCCCGCTTTGTGCCTACTCACTACACTCGAGATCTTTTCAAGAAGTTGCAACTCCTCAAGCAAGGCACCAAGACGGTGGAAGAATACTACCAAGAAATGGAGATTGCCATGATACGAGCCAATGTCAAGGAAGATGACGAGCAAACAATGGCACACTTCTTGAATGGCCTCAACCACCCAATCAAGCGGATCGCCGACTTCCAACCATACTCCAACCTCCTGGAGCTAGTTCATCAAGCGACCAAGGCCGAGCAACAATTGCAAGATGACTCCAAATACGCCAAGTACTCGTCCAAGACCTACGGCTCCTACTCTCAAGCTCCCGCGACTTCGGCACCTCCTACATCAACTCGAGCATCACCAAGTACCGGCGACAAGTCAAGTTCCAAGAAAGTGGCACCTTCCTCGACTCGTCCTCCGGCAAGCACCTACAAATCCAAGACTCCTTCATCTTCGGCGCCTCCCAATGATCCCGTTAAGACAAGTTCAATCAAGTGCTTCACATGTGGCGGCCGAGGCCAAAAGTCCTTCCAATGCACCAACAAGCGAACGATGACCTTCAACAATGACGACACATATGACTCAATGAGTGAAGAAGAAACGGAAGCCATTAAGCATGTCGCCATGCACTGGCGCGTGAATGAACATGAAGATGGACAAGTCTTTTGTGACAATGATTCAAGTCCCTCTCTCGTGGTCTCCAAGGTCTCGATGCTCCAACACCACCAAGAAGAAGACCAACGGTGCCACATCTTCCACACCAAGGCCGGCATCAACAGAAGGTCCGTCAAGGTCATCATCGATGGAGGTAGTTGCCATAATTTGGCGAGGGAAGAACTATGCTCCAAGCTTCAATTGGTCAAGAGGAAGCATCCGCACCCTTACAAGGTTCAATGGCTAAGTGACTCCAGCACTATCCGAGTTGAGCATAGGTACAAGTCTCCTTCAAAATTGCTGCATATGACGACACTTTGGAGTGTGATGTGGTCCCAATGACCGTTTTCCACCTCCTTCTTGGTCAACCATGGCAATTCGACCGTGGTGTTATCCACAATGGGCGTACCAATCACTATAGCTTCAAGATGAAAGGGAAGGAATATGTGCTACAACCTATGTCTCCTAGTCATGTGATAGCCGACAAGCAAGCCACCCACCATGGAGGGAAGAGTGAGAAAGTGAGCCACCCAAACATGAGTGAGAGACACAAGCCAAACTTGAGCGCCTCTTCGCCAAGAGAAAAAACGTCATACTATTTGCCACAAAAAGTGAGATGAGAGAAGTGCGTGAGAACCCATCGAGTGTGATGCACTTTGTCCTTGTGTGCAAGGATGGAGAACCAAAAACTAACACCGCTCACGAGCTACCTTTGGTGTTTCAATCTCTTTTACAGGAATTTCAAGATGTTTTCCCCGATGAGCTACCTCCGGGTCTCCCTCCTCTTCGAGGCATTGAGCATCGAATCGACCTCATCCCTGAAGTTCGTCTTCCAAACCAGGCTCCCTACCGCGTCAACGCCGAAGAGACAAAGGAGATTCAACGGCAAGTACAACAACTAATCGACAACGGTCATGTACGTGAAAGCTTAAGCCCTTGTGCCGTTCCCGTTATACTTGTGCCTAAGCAAGATGGTAGCTTTAGCTTGTGTTCCGATTGTAGACCCATAAATGCTATCACCGTTCGCTATAGTCATCCCATTCCTCGCTTAGATGATATGCTTGATGAACTTAGTGGAGCCAACTTTTTCTCAAAAATTGATCTTAAAAGTGGCTATTATCAAATCCGCATACAAGAGGGTGATGAATGGAAAACCGCTTTCACAACCAAATTTCGCTTATACGAATGGTTAGTCATACCTATGGGTTTATCGGAAGCTCTCGGTACTTTAGTGTGTCTCATGCATCATGTACTTCGCCCTTATATTGGAGTCTTTGTTGTGGTTTACTTCGATGATATTCTTGTGTTTAGCAAAACCATGAAAGAGCGTCTTAATCATGTTAGGGCTGTTTTGCAAACACTTCACAAGGAAAGTCTTTATGCCAACATGAAAAAGTGCACATTTGGTGTTGACAAAGTGGTTTTCTTGGGTTTTGTTGTCTCTTCCAAGGGTGTCCATGTTGATGAAACTAAAATTGAAGCAATTAAAAATTGGCCCCAACCTACCAATTTGCAACAAGTGCGAAGTTTTCTTTGTCTTGCGGGTTTTTATCGTCGCTTTGTGAAAGATTTTAGCACTATCGCCGCTCCTTTGCACGCTTTAAGCAAGAAGAATGCTCCTTTTGTTTGGGGACCTTTGCAATCAACCGCTTTTGATGAGCTCAAATCTTTTCTTACACATGCTCCGATTCTTGCTTTACCCAACTTTGACAAAACTTTTGAGGTTCATTGCGATGCAAGTGGTACTGGAATTGGTGGAGTTTTGATGCAAGAAAAATGAGATATTGCTTATTTTAGTGAAAAACTTTCCAGTGCTCAACTTAACTATCCCATCTATGACAAAGAATTGTTTGCTTTAGTGCGTGTGTTACATGTGTGGGAGCATTACCTTAGACCGCATGAGTTTGTCATACATACCGATCATGAAACACTTAAATACCTCAAAGGTCAAACCAAGTTGAATAAACGGCATGCTAAATGGAGTGAATTCATTGAATCTTTTCCCTATGTGATCAAGTACATTAAGGGCAAAGAAAACCTGGTGGCGGATGCCCTTTCCCGCAAATGCATGTTACTTACTCAACTTGAATTGAATGTCATAGGATTTGATCATATCAAAGATTTGTATGAGGGTGATGTGACTTTTGCTACTCCTTACGCTAAGTGTGTGACGCATACTTCTTGGGAACGATATTATATCAAAGATGGTTACCTTATGAGAGCTAACAAACTATGCATTCCCAAGTCCTCTCTTCATTTGTTCCTTTTGCAAGAGGCTCATGGAGGTGGACTCATGGGACACTTTGGACGCGACAAGACTTTCGCTACGCTCTCCAAGAACTATTATTGGCCCAAGATGCTTTGCGATGTTGTCCGCTTCACCAACCGGTGCTCTACATGTTGCAAAGCTAAGTCACACTCTCAATCCCATGGTTTACATATGCCTTTACCTATCCCACATCAACCGTGGGAAGACATTAGTATGGATTTTGTGCTTGGATTACCTAGAACTCACAATGGCAAGGATTCGGTTTTTGTTGTTGTGGACCGTTTCTCTAAAATGGCTCATTTTATCCCATGCAATAAGATAGACGATGCTTCACATGTTGCCAATCTCTTTTGTAGGGAAATCTTGAGGTTGCACGACATGCCAAAGACAATTGTGTCGGATCGAGACATCAAGTTCTTAAGCTACTTTTGGAAGACACTATGCGCCAAGCTCGGGATCAAGCTACTATTCTCCACGGCATATCATCCTCAAACCGATGGCCAAACGGAAGTCACTAACCGGATGCTTGCGACTCTCCTACATGTGTTTATCAAGAAGAACATCAAGGAGTGGGAGGAGTGCCCCAATCGCCGAGTACGCCTACAATCGTGCAAGACACTCTAAAACCGGCAAGTCCCCCTTCGAGGTCGTCTACGGTTTCAACCCTTTGTCGCCATTGGACATCCTTCCTCTACCGCTTCAAGAACGAGCAAACATGGATGCAAGTACAAGGGCCGCCTACCTCAAGAAGATGCATGAAGAAACACGTTCCACGATCGAGCGCCAAGTGCAACGCCTCTCCGCCAAGCTCAACATCAACAAGTCTCCGATGGTGTTCCAACCGGGTGATCAAGTATGGATACATCTCCGCAAAGACTGCTTCCCCAACGAACGCAAGTCCAAGCTACTACCACGAACCGACGGCCCATTCAAGGTGATCGCACGCTACAACGACAACGCCTACAAGGTCGACATCCCACACGACAAGTACAACGTTAGCGACATCTTCAACGTCAAAGACTTGGCCAAGTACCATGGTGATGAAGAGCATGATCCGTGGACGGATCTCCCCCAAGGTGGGAAGATGATGCGGAGCATCCCTCGACTACTCGCACCGACACTCCATCACCAACGCAAGCTCCAAATGGACTAATGACACAAGCACGTGCACGCGCCATCGAGAACGAGGTTGATTCTCTCCTCTTCGAGTTTTGCTCGGTTTCACATGAGAGTTGGATTCTACCGCCATCGGAAACATTGTGCATGCTTAGGTACCAAGAAGACAATGGTGATAAGGAGAGGACGGAGACTCAAGTGACCTCGAAGCAAGGGAAGGAAGAGAAGGAAGAAGAGAACGAGAAGGATGAAGAAATAGGAGAAGGGGCCAACTCCCTGGACGCACCGGGTGCCCGGCCCCTGCAGCCCCCGAGTGCCCGGGCCCCTAGTCACCTACAGTCGTGCCCCTGGGTGCCCGGGCCTAGGCTGGCCGGGTGCCCGGCCCTTGCTGCCCCAGCTGCTGGGCTCTTCCCCGGGTGCCCGGGCTTGAGGCCCAGGGTGCTTGGCCGAGCCGCCCGGCCATCTCCAGCG
This sequence comes from Triticum dicoccoides, assembly GCF_002162155.2. Classification (NCBI taxonomy): domain Eukaryota; kingdom Viridiplantae; phylum Streptophyta; class Magnoliopsida; order Poales; family Poaceae; genus Triticum; species Triticum dicoccoides. The sequence goes on along the minus strand of NC_041387.1, from coordinate 313,381,153 downwards.
TCCCTCCCCGGGTGCCCGGGACTTGGCCCTCGGGTGCCCGGCCGCCTTGCCCGGCCTTCTCCAGCACCACCCCCGCGTGCCCGGGACTTGGGCCCCGGGTGCCCGGCCACATGCCAGCCGGCCGCTGAGCAGCCCGGGTGCCCGGCCCCCTTCGTCCAACGGCACGTTGATGGCCTTTTTGGCCTTGTATCCCCCTCTTTTTGCCTAGTTCCACCCCAAGACTATATAAGTGCACCTCTAGGTCATTTGGAAGGTTAGCAAAGATTAGACTAAACATTGTGAGCCTTTGCTCCTTCTATCCCCTCTTAGGAGCTCAAGCCCCCACCTTGGGAAAAATCCATAGGATTATCAAGGCCTCCTCTTGGAGAAGATCATCAAGACCTCACATAGTGGGAAGAATTTACCAAGTGCTACTCTCCTTGTATTGATCTTGTAATCATGTGGATCTTATGTGTGCAACTCTAGTGGATGTGATACTTGGTTTGTTTGAGAGATTTTGTTCTTGGTGTTCTTGAGTTTTTCCTCCTTTTCCCCCTCCAAGAGTGAAAAGATCCTTCATAGGGTTTGACCCTACAACAATGTGTCACTATCCTGAACCTTATCTGCATTACTTCCTTTACCATTGCTTAATAAGGCACTCTTCCCCAATATTCTGTCAGCATTCTAAAAGAAGAAACAAGCAGGCACATAACAAGTTTAGCATGTACTACTATATGAAACTCATTTCGGTGAACAAGTTCATTAGTAAGGTGGACATGATTAAACTACCAAGTCTTCTATTGCCAAGTACTAGTACATAATAAAAGCATCAAACAAACATATATCTATGTCCTATGGTCACTACATTGAATTGCCAAATCAAAATAGAGACACGGTTCAAATCATATCAGTTCAAGACAAAAGCAGCAGTGAAAGTATACAAAGCGTGGGAAACTACACGGCACAACAAGATTTCAGATGGGTACCACGGGTCTACATGTACAACAACACTATTGGCTCCGTTGTGATGCTAGTAATGTGCATGATATGAAAGTCAACTGTATACACAATTGAAATTGAAATCAAAAGAGCTATTGATAAGAGCAAACATGTTAAAGAAATATGCGTGAACATACCAGCCGTGCCATTGGAGTTTTGATTGGATCCTTCAACTTAAAAATAAGTTTGTATGAGTAAATACAATGATACAAGAGCAAAGCAATCATAGTTAAAAAAGGCGCGCCTAGGCTCTAGGCATTGGCAAAATGCATTGCGCATAACTACGCTTAATCTATGCATAACTGCGCATAAGCATGCGCTTTGTTCAGTAAAGTGCAAGGCGGTGGCAAAACGCACAATTAACGCCTAGCACTTTTTTGAACTATGATAGCAATGGAATCTTAAATTAGAACAGTTGTTCTTCAGGTTTAGGCACTTGTTCTACATGAACAGAGTACATTAAGACGCAAGAATATAATACTTAAAAATAGAAAATGAGCTCATAGACCTTACCACATTCTTGGTTCGGGATTAGTACAGAACAAGGCGTTCCCAGTCATCGTCCAGTAAATGTGTCTCAGGAGAACATAAGGGAATTTGATGAGTTTCTTTGCCGGTGAAGTACGTTTTCTTTAGGTAATTCCGATACTTCCACCAAGCATTCTTGAAGATAGAAGAGGTATTAGCAGAGGTTACCTCATCCTGAGTTTCCAAATCGGTCCTTCTCTATAGAGAAAAATGGGAAAATTTGATGTATTAGAACCATCATGGAGGTAGGATGTATGGGACGAAGCAAAGTAATTGCCATGAATAACATTACTTACACATAACTCCTGGACAAACACCTGCAACTGGCATTTTCCTTCATCTTCAGTATAATATTTTCAAGATGGGAAGATACACACATACGATTTAACAACATCAAATGCAATAGATTCTAAACTACGACTGGCTGGTTGTGCTTCCTCCATAGGAATAGGCGTACTAACTGGTGGAGTTGGGGTTCGCTGTGATAGTACTGTCCCTTTGGGCACTGGAGCTGCCTTACTAACTGCTCTTGTTTGGGAGCTCTGTGGTGGATATGGTGTTGTGTCAACAGGAACTGGGTTACTATCGGCTGGGGTTGGGGTTAGATTGGGTGAAGCTGGTTCTCTGTCCATCGCAGTAGGGGTACAATCTGCGAGAGTTTGGGTTATGTGTGGTAGGGCTGGTTCTTGTGCATGTACAACCGGGGTGCTATCTCCACCAATAGGTAGCACTATTTTACTTGAAGACCGTGTTTTTATTCCGCTAGATACTGGCATCACCCTCTCCAATTCAAATGGCCGATAAACAGGAAACATAGTTGAATGTACAGACATTGTATGAGAGACACATGCAATAGATAGTGTGGAAAAAATAGGGCATGAAATAGTTGACATGTATATTGTTTAACTAAAGCAGATAGCATGACATAATTTCACATATATGATGTCTATCTAAACTGGATAGCATAGCATAACATAATTCAAAGATATGATGAAAAACTAAACAGGATCGCATGACATAATTCACCTACATGTTATCTAAGTAATCAGGATCGCATCATTTAATTCACATATGTGATTTATATACTAAACAGAGGGCATTCAATATGATGTCTGAACTAAGAACATGGTGTTGAATATTGTGTATATGATGTCTAAACTATGCAATGCAAGACACTGTATGCATGATATGAGCAGTATAACCGTGCCAAGTTAGAGCATACACCTCAGTAGGGGGATAGGACTGGTCATCTGTCTCTGAATCCATCTCTGAGGAGCTATCGGGACCCAACAAGAGATCTGCTTCGACAGGTAGCACTGTCTTCTCTGAAGGCCTTGTTTTCACTCCAGATTTTTCCATCTCCCACCCAAATGGCTGATTCACAGGAAGAGTAGTTTAATGTACAAACATTGTCGACAAATGGAAATGTAATGAAGAAAAGGATGGGCAAGATATCATTCAAATATATGAGGCCTGGTTAAACAGGATGGCATTGCACATTTCACATATATTATGGCTGGCTAAAAGACATGAGACTGCATAACTCTCATATATGATATAGAAACTAAACAGGTGGCATTACAGAACATGTCTAAACTAAGCAGATGACATATATGATGTCAAAAGTAGGCACTTCAAGGCAACATATGCATGATATGACTGACATCATCATGCCAAGGTAGAGCAAACACCTTGGGGGGTAAATAGAGTGGTCAGCGGCGTCTGAATCCGCCTCAGAATGGATATCTTCCTCTGGATTACAATCTAGAGAGGGGTGGGGAGGGTTTGCCACTGAACCCACCATGGAGCGATGTCTGCATGACATTGTATTGCCGCGCAAAACTCTTCTCTTTTTCTCTACATGTTCAGCATGACTGTGTACAATATCTGACATGCATACGAAAAAATATGTTGAGATTATGTAAGGAGAGCATGCACAAATTTGGAGTGATGGTAACAATGAGTGGATGGATCCAAAAATAATGATAGCAGGCTGATGATTGCTTTAAATTAATAAAAAGATAGATGATGATTGCTTTACTATTTGTTTCCCACCCAAGATGAAAAACATAGGCATACCCTAGGTGAACCAGATATTAGACAGACATACTATTCATTGTTGCCTCGATATGTGCCCCACAACTAATTTAGAACTTAAGTTTGAACATGAATTTGGACCTGAGTTGGGAGTCCAAGAGCTGAACAAGACGATAAAGTAGCAGGTAAGTTTAAGCAATGCATAACATAAGCAGAAACAAAAGAGTGCAACCTCTCTTGTGGACTCGTGTACTCCTCAGGTTCATCTGCTGAGTCGATGATGGTGATGCCGTTGGGGTGCGTGCCGGCGGCAAGGAAGGAGATCTGAGGCGGCGAAAGATGGTCAGGAGTCGTGATGTCTGGTTTGGTGGATGCTTCTGTCGATGGAGCAGCTCAGGTGAGGTGGACGACGTAGCGGCAGGAGCAGGACAAACCACACAAAATTCCCTTCGACACGTACCTGTAACTAAAGTAATTCTGTAAGGGCTCATTTGGCTTGCATGATTCTTAAAACGCAGGGATAGGAAAAACACCGGAATAGGATAGGAAAATGCACATGGTAAACAGAGCATTTGTAAACACAGGATTTCTGTCAACTTGGGTGTTTGGTTTATAGGAATTGGAAGAGCAGAGGAATGCAAAGAAACATGGCCAAAATAAAGAGAAACCATATGAAAGCGTGTACAGTTAGAATGTTATTCTGGCACTAATGCACTTGGTCTTGTTTTTATGCATAGGATTTTGAAAAGTAGGTCCAGGTGGATGTTTTTCTTCATTCGTTTCAACAAAATTCATGAATAATTGAATAGTAGAGTGCCATTGGAAAATTCCCTATTGCTATGTTTTTCCGTTGAACCAAAATAGCCCTAATGGATCGACGTGAATGTATAGTAATAAGTGACGCAACAAGTGTATAACCTCTTTGCCGTAGCCATGTCGACCTCAGCATCATTGGGTTGGTCGTTGAAGAAGTTGAGGTAGAGCTGGCTGTCGGAGGTGTGGAGGAAGATCTGAGGAATCTATAGGCGGCGTCCAGGGCACTGCTCTGTTGTGATGGATCGTTCTGTCATTGGAGCAGCTCCGATGAGCCGTAAGACGTCAAGGCTGAAGCAGCACAAGATAGACATCGTCAATCTCAAGTGGGATTCTAATAGCATCTCCAATAGATGATGAAAAATGGATGTAAAATTAACATCACCAAAAACCACCTGACTACAACAGATGAGGTAAAAGTTGTCGACTCTGAACTTAACTGTCGAAACTAAAATTTACTATGGAATCTGAATGCTACTGTCGAAACTGAATGCAATGGTAGCAGAGAGGCACTTGACATGTAGTTTAGGGAGGGCCTGCAGTTCATCTTCAACCTGCACACCCCTGAGCCACCTGCCACCACCGGCCGAACTGCCGGCCCTAGTGCCGCCTCGCCGCCCCGAACCAACTCGCCACCGCCGCCCCGGCCAGCCCTCTAGCCTCCCCCCCCCCGCCCCCACCCTGAACCCTAAGATAGATAGTGAGGTACCTCTCCAGCGAGCCCCCGTCCCTGCTGCGGGTGGTTCTTCCTTAACTCCGGCGAGCCCCCCAACCCCTGAAAATCGACTGACCCAAAAGTCAATTCAGTCGACTGAAGTATGGCTTAATCGGAGCAGAGCAGCAGCACGAGCGAGGGGGAGAGCAGCAGCAACAGCTGGGAGAGCGAGCGAGCGAGCGAGAGCCGGAGAAGCAGAAGCAGCAGATCCGGCTGGTATGGCTGCCGCCGCCGAAGGGGCCTCGCACTGGGGGAGAGCCGCCGTGGAGATGTCGCTCGCGGCGCCGGCTTGAAGGTAGCCGCTCCATGGGGGTGAGGGATGGAGCACCGTCGGTGCCGGGAGGTTGAGTTAAGGAGAAGGTGTGATGTGATGAGTGTACAACCTCTTTGGTGGCGCCGAGTAGGCCTCGGCTTCGTCCGAGGAGTCGGTGAGGATGTTGCAGTTCCGGTGGAGCAGGTTAAGGCAGTGCTGTGGGGATGGAGCAGCCGCGATAGATGAGGCGATCGTCAGAGTAGCTCCTTGGAGGTGGAGGACGGGGCGGCTGAACCGGCGGGACGACGAGATGGACGACGGATCCTCATCTGGGGAGGTGGACGAGGGACGTTGAGCTATTGCGGTGGATGACGTCGTCGAGGAAGAGGCTCCGGCTGGACAGCGGTGACGTGGCGGACGAAGGAGGGTGGGGTTTCCCGGCTGGAGCGGAGAGGTTATGGCAGCCTGGGATTTCGAATGGCGAAAAGGGGGCGATGGGAGGGGGTGAAGCATGCCTTAGGTACACGCTTGTCCAAAATGTAGGGTGTGTTACAAAAGTACCCCCCACCGATTTGAACTAGCGGCCCTTTCGGCTCAGGGTTAGAAGGGGGATTTTGCGTGTCGGGATTTGGCAGCTGGAGGGAGTTTTCGCGCGCATTCTAATTTCGGGATAGCAAGGCGCGGGTTGTGAAGGCGCCAGTTTTGGGAGCATGATATCTGAATTTTCAGGATATAACAAGACGCGGGTTGAATTTTAGGGACAAGCCTAACGTGTAGTTATATTGTACTTGTACGTACCAAATCAATTCGCACTTCCCTCAACCAAAAAGAAAACGAAAAAAATAAAACTATTCACACCACACAAAGAGAGAGTCTTGCCCCGTTTTACTATACAAATGCTATTCAAAGCTACTCCCTCCTTCCATCTATATAGGGCCTAATGCGTTTTTCGATGCTAACTTTGACCAAATATTAGAGCAATGATATATGACATGCAACTTACACAAAGCAGACCGTTAACTTCGTCTGTGAAAGGTTCTTTCAATGATATAATTTTCACATTGTGCATGTCATGTACTATTAATCTTGTCAATAGTCAAAGGCGGTCTTAAAAATCTCATTACACCCTATATAGATGGAAGGAGGGAGTATGAATCCATGTTATGTCCGATTAATTTTTTTCGCTTTGCTGTATTATGCATGTAACCTACTCATACTAACATTTTAGTGCATTCCAAATGTCTATACTACAGCTGCAATTCGAACTAAATTTGAATTCGTTTCTCTATTTCAATAAAAATCTACAATCATGATTGTTGCCAACTTCAACCATCATCCGTGTATTACCTTAATAACACACCACATGATTATTATAGAGATAGATATGAACTATGTGTACTACATGAACTGGAATTCTATTTTTTGAATACACTTGATGTTGATTCCAAATAATAGTACATTTGATGTACTAACTATATATTCATAATCTAAACCATGTTCCATACATACACCGTGTTTATCACACAAAGTATAGTGCCCCGCCCCCTACATTATGACAAGTATTTAGACCTGAGTTGCAAAAGCCACACATTAGCCAAAATTATAATCAATGTTCTACATTATGATATCTTCTTCAAGTATCTGTATCCACCTTTTTATAATGAATTATGATCTTTGTTCGTCTTTTACACCTTCACGATCCCCCTCACACACCCTTAGCGTCCCCTCCATCGCGCATGTTCATTATTTCTCTTTAGGTCGTCCACCAGCGGTGTGTGTAGGCCCCCGGCTCCTTCTTTCTGGCACACACTGGTCGATATACCTCTCTAGCCAAGTGTTCCTACAACAAACACATATATACTTCCCCTCTTCTCTTCTCACCGTCCATGCCCCCATATGTCCAATACGATTCCACGCAGGTGCACACTCCCGCCCCTCTTTTCATTAGTCACATGCTCGCACACTCCTCCCCCCTCAACATGGTAGGCCTCTCGCACCACCTCCTAGCCACACTCTCTCCCCCTGTCTGCCTCTCCGAACCTTATTTGCTTCTAACACATGCAGGCGTGTATATGAACTGATCTCCCTACATATAGCCAGGTCGACTATAATTCGTTTTCACCAAGCACCGATACACTTACCTCGCTAGTTATGTCTCTCCTTTTCTCGGACACACGATGATTGATCTTCGTATGTAGTTACGCATGCTTACCACAACCATATCTTCTCCCCTCATCATCCTTGAATACCTCCCGACCCGTCTCTCACACGCACGTGCATAGACGGACAGACATCCCCCGCCCTCTCTTATTGATATTGCACTCATACCCTCCGTTTGTCTAGCAGGCCTCTCCCACCATTTGTGAGATGCCACTCCACCACCAACCCTCCGACGCTCTACCTTTGCCTTTTTCCCAACCTTATTCCTCTGCTACACATATCCATGGATGTCGATCGATCTCCCTCAATACATAGCTAGGTCTCTCTCCTTCCCTAGACATATACTAGTCGACCGGTCTCTACCCCCCCCCCCAAACACACACCGATAGTCGAACGTTGTAGGTAGGTATCCATGCCACAGAGAAGAACTACACCTCTGCCCTCTCAAATTCCAGTAGGCCAGCCGCCCTGTATCTTTGACATGGGCAAACACAAATTCGATGGCACTCTTTATCGATCGCGCAGCCACACACTTCATCCCTGTTTTCAATTCTATCGATATCTCACGTCGATGACTCCGTTTCACACACATTGCATATGTTACGTTTTTCTGATTGAGATATCATCAACACATTGCCTCTGTTTCGCACAAACCATCTCTCTCACACCCACCCACGTACGTGCCTGCACCTAAAGAAGAAGTGCATGCAGGGCGCACGTACTCATGTCTCGTTCCCAGCCACACCCGCGCGGGTACACGGTGAAGTTCGTTTCTGTACGAAAAGGCAGCCCACGTGATAATTTGACGCGTGTAGCGGTTGTTTACTCGAAGGAGGGTCGGGTACCACGCCTAGAACATAAAATGATTGCCGTGCGGAAAATGGAAAATGGGTTTGTCTCTTGTGAGTCTCATCACACAATCTCACACAAGGCCGCCGTGGCCTCTCTCTCTCAGCGTTGGTCAGTGATCCGGCCGCATCCCGTCTGCCGGCGGAAAGGGAGAATGTGCATCGTCTCTCCGTTCGACGGCGTTGAGGCAGCTCGTCCCGATCTGTTGTACTCGCTGTTCTCTCTGACCAAGCTCCGGCACGGTAGGGCCTTCGCCACTTGCTCGCTACCGCAGTATGGTCAGATCCCGACCGCTGGTGCCCTCCTAGTAACATCCCGACGACCCTCAGGTATAGCTTCCTCCAGCCTTGCTCCACTACTCATCTTCACACCTTGCTGCGTGTGGATCTTCTTTAGTTGTTTGCTTAAATCGTATCTCGGCCGACGTACTTTCCATCTTGCAATCTCGTCCTCAAACCATTTTTGATAAACCACCATGTGCTATCTTTCCCTTTTTACATGGAACATGCTTCTTTTTTGTTGGCGTATGTGTCTTCAACTCGTGTTATTGGGCAGTAATTGTTTCCTTTCGACCTCCTTTTGTGTGACGCCCGGGTAATTAAGCTACAGTGATCCTCTGCTAATGATGCCACGTGACCTCGTTTATAGTTGCTAATCTCCAGTTAGTTCGAAACCGATTCAAATTCAAATTCAAAATTAGGCAAACAATAAAAGTTTTCAAATATTAAAACTAAAATGTTCGGAGTGAACCAAATATTGCATAGATAATTATGGGGGGAAAACCACACATTTATAAAATGTTTAAATACTATGGGATGAATAAAACAGTAGTAAAAATGATTATTCGAATAACTTCGATAATTAATAAAATGTCAAACTAAGTTATTTGGGGTCTAAACTTTTTGTGACTATGGACTAGGTTGTAATACTAATTTAGATACTAAGTGTATGTTTTACTAAAATAGAATGCAACTACAATAAAGCAGGAAAGAATAAATAAAAGGAGAAGAAAACACAAAACCAGAAAGGAAAACTAACCAAAAAAAAGAGGTAAAAGGAGACCCCCCCCCCACTGGACCCTTGGCCCAACTGGGCCGTGGCCCAGCCGGCCATCCCCTGGCCTATAGGCCACCCCACCCCCCCTGCCCCGAAACCCTAACGCCCCCACTCCCCACGACCGCAACCACCTCCCCACTCCCTCGTCTCTCTCTCTCATCCGATCCAGATCGGATCGGGCCATCCCCGTCGCCCCGCCGCCGTTCACCATCGCCACCGCCGCCCAGCGCCCTCCTCCTCAACCCTCCTTCCCAGCGCCCCCCCCCACGCTCGGCTGGTTCTGGATCGGGGAGGGGGCCGATCCCACGTCGCCCTGCACCCCCGATCCCGTCGCCCGTCGCCGCGACGACCTCGCGTCCACGTCTTCCTCCCCGAGCCCCCACTGCCCGTGCCCTACTCCTCCCGATGTGAGCCCCGCCTTACTCCCTTCCTCTCCCTCGCGCGCTCGCGCTCGTCTCCGCGGTCCCCGCCGAGCTCGCCCCCGGTTGACGCGCTCCGGCCGCGTCCGTTGCGCGCTCACCGCGCCGTGG
>NC_041387.1:313367100-313371085 GCF_002162155.2 Triticum dicoccoides | reverse complement strand
AATCCCCCCTGCACTGGCGACGCCGCTACACCCGCGGCCAACTCCGAGCACCCTCCACCCCGCGACCACCCCTGCCCGCTCGCGCCGTGGCCGTCGCCCCCGCGGCTGTGTCCGGTGCCCGCGCCCCTGGGTTCCCGCAGTCGCCGCGGCCCGACCTCGCCCCACGCCCCTTCCTGCCTCGCCGCCGGCGGCTGGGCTGGCCCCGTCGTGCTGCTGGACTCGCCCGAGGCCAAATGGGATCGAGCGTGTTGGGTTATGTGGTGCACCCCTGCAGGGAAGTTAATCTATTCGAATAGCCGTGATCTTCGGTAACAGTACGACTTGGAGTTGTACCTTGACCTTATGACAACTAGAACCAGATTCTTAATAAAACACACCCTTCCAAGTGCCAGATACAACCGGTGGTCGCTCTACCTCAGGGTTATGAGGAGGGGATCGCCGGGTAGGATTATGCTATGAGATGTTACTTGGAGATGCTACTTGGAGGACTTCGACCTACCCTCTTCTGCCTGTTGCAAGACGAAGGTGACCAGAAGTGTAGTCTTCGATAAGACTAGCTATCCCCCTCCTATTCTGGCATTCTGCAGTTCAGTCCACTGATATGGGCCTTTACACATATACCCATGCATATGTAGTGTAGTTCCTTGCTTGCGAGTACTTTGGATGAGTACTCACGGTTGCTTTCTCCCCCCTTTTCCCCTTTCCTTTCTTCCTGGTTGTCGCAACCAGATGCTGGAGTCCAGGAGCCAGACGCCACCGTCGACGACGACCCCTACTACACCGGAGGTGCCTACTACTACGTGCTGCCCGCTGACGACGACCTGGAGTAGTTAGGAGGATCCCAGGCAGGAGGCCTGCGCCTCTTTCGATCTGTATCCCAGTTTGTGCTAGCCTTCTTAAGGCAAACTTGTTTAACTTATGTCTGTACTCAGATATTGTTGCTTCCGCTGACTCGTCTATGATCGAGCACGTGTATTCGAGCCCTCGAGGCCCCTGGCTTGTATTATGATGCTTGTATGACTTATTTTAATTGTAGAGTTGTGTTGTGATATCTTCCCGTGAGTCCCTGATCTTGATCGTACACATTTGCGTGCATGATTAGTGTACGATTGAATCGGGGGCGTCACAAGTTGGTATCAGAGCCGACTGCCTGTAGGAATCCCCCTTCCAACTCCTTGGCCGAAGTCGAGTCTAGACTTTACAAAACTTTTACTAACATGGCTGTGCGGCCCATGGGCCCACGTCGCCATTGGGTGGTACTAGGATCTTTTACTCCTCGACCTTTACTCTGGGACGCTGATCTCTCCTCTATTCGGGTTAAATGAAGTTTACTAAATCTAACAATAGGATCTCGTTATCACTTTCACCCGGAGAGCCCCTTGTTACTGATGATCGCCTGCTGCACCAGAAGACCCTGAAGATACTCTCCGCTGTTAACCCGAGAACTTGTGTTCATCGCGTTTGCAATTCCCCTTCCACCGCAAACCCTTATGGATAACTACTTGCAGTTGTTATTCTTACCTTCATCCCCAGTTGCTCTTGTTATTACGAGATGTCCTGAAATACTCTTCGATATTCCGAGAATTCTTACGCTTACTGCCCTGCAGTTCCTTGCTGCATGAATACCCCTACGGATAATTACTCGTGCTTGCCGAGTATCCGCTCATCCCCAGTTGTTCTTGTGTTTCACAAAAGTCTTCAAAAATACTATTCGATCTTCTGAAAATCCTCTGGAACCTTTGGCTCTTGAAACTCTTGCTTGCTTGCATTATGGTTAATCCCATAAGTCTCTTAGTCTTCTTGACATTCCTTGTCATTATCATTTTAAGTCTGTTGACTATATATGATTGCGAATGCACGCAATCATCATTGATCCTTATAAATTACCTTTCCGGCTGAGCTGCAATTCTTTTAACTGGAATTGGTTCTCGACCAATCCAATTGTCGTTGATTGTACCCTAAGGCTATTCAACTTATCCATTCCTAATCAGAGCATTGCTTCTGATCCCTTGACATGGAATTCATAATTCCTTTGCAATTAAGCTTTGAATTAGTCAGTTGATTCTATCTTCTGATCTCCTTGCATTCTTCTTCTTCTGGTTGAGTACCGATACTCACATCAGCCCCGTTGTGGATCGCCTTATCCACTGTTGGATTATTATCCGATAGTGTCCTTCATAATTAATCACCTTGTGAGTTCTTTCTCTGATACATAATGCCTTTGGTAAATTGTATCCTCTTTTTTTTTAACCTTGCTCTGCTTTCGAGCTTGTGTTATTTACCTTGGAAGTTGGTAGCATATGTTCCTTAAATGCCCCAATGGGTTGAACCGATGCCTTCCTTAATCGGTGTGAACTCGAAAGTTTTCACGGGTCATACTGCTCTGGTAATTCACCAGGTAGGTTTTGACACTGGAATCATTTTATCTAGAGCAGGAATGAAAGGTTATACATTGAAGAAGTGGGAGTCGACCTTGAACTCTGTGTTCATGCCCATGGACACGATGTAGATCCTATCATTAAAGCTTCTCTTAAATTAATTATTCCCTTGGTATAAGTTCTTATATCTGGGATCCGGCCTTTTGCAATCGTGGTTCTGACCATGTTCTCCTGTAAATACCTTTTCTCGGACAAGTTTAAGCACTTGTCTTCTACAAAGCAATACCCTATTCCAACCTCTACTTTGATCTGTCGTCGAGTATTACCCCCTTGGAATCTCGAGATTATCATGGAACTGCATAACTTCTTATGAGTTCTTCATCAAGTGCTACCTTCCCACTGATTCCAATTTTTCCACCGGCTCTGAGTTATTAGACACTCAAAGACACCGATAACTGAACCGAGTCCGCACTACGGTTCAGCAACCCTCCAGTAAGCTTCTATAAGTACGAGTTTGTACCCGATCACGCCATTCCTAGCCTGTTTGGCTATATCATTATCTTGATGATTTCAAACTGTGCTACCTGGTCCTTATTCTCGGAGCACCAATTTGCGACGATAGCTAAGCTTACGTCAATTTTCCTCATCATACCCTTTCACCTTAAACAACAAGCTTGAGTTCGAGTTTGTGTCGTAACTGTGGTTCCAATAACCTCTTGCTTCATCATTCCTTTGACTTGATGTCGTCGCTGATTGATTACATCTTCATGAATTCTCTTGACAAATGTGTCATGATCAACATCAACATTTTGATGCTCTTCGAAGATATCTATTGAATTCTTCATGGGAAATACCATCCTTGTCCCTTGGTAAATTGTGTTGTCATCGACTATTTCCTTGCCTTCTTACCAACACAAACTTGTTTGTGTTGTGGCTGTACCTTGAGTTCCTGGCTACCCAGCTTGTCTTATGTCCTACCGTGAAGTAATACCATCTTATATATCAAGAATGTTGTGGGAATATCACCACCTCTTAATAATTCTTGCTACAAGTTATACATCCCGCCATCTACATTCATCTCTTGGTCCTCGTGTTGTTTCTAACCGGAAAACCGACAAATGAACTATGATGCGTGAATTCAAAACTTCTAGCAGCCCTATTGCTTTGAAGTTAATGGTCGATATTTCATTCTTAGACCATTGGTTATCGAATCACCATTCTAACATTGATCGTGCTACCCAGCCCATATTTCGGGCGCACCTTTCAACCAATGTTAATTGTGTATGTTTTCCTCGAGCATACATCATTATATCATTTGATCTGACAAATGTTATCTCCTTGTTCACATAGTTGTGGAAGTCCACCTTTTTGGAAATCTCGAGGGTTGTCGCTGACTCCATCATCTACCCCGTCAACCTCTCTTTGGTTTAAATGATGAACCCTTGTGTCGATACTCATTCCCATAGTGCATTTCCCGAGAATCTTACAAGGTCATCTCGTCAATTTATTTTGCACCTTTTTCAGGCATCCTGAGTCTGAGGTATCCTAACACCGATCGGATCTGAATCTCGATCAGATATGATGGTTGGAACATTTTTCCCAAGAGT
>NC_041387.1:313366244-313366900 GCF_002162155.2 Triticum dicoccoides | reverse complement strand
TGACATTTCGGTAGCCACCGATGGACGAGAACCTTGCCTATTGGCCCGCCTCGTTCAACGAGCAGGAAAATGGTTCTCTTCGTCCCTCGCCCTTGGTACCGACATTGTTGCCGACATAACTGATAGGCTATCCTCTGACATGCCTTGCTTGCATGATGGTGCAAGACGTCAACGCTTTTCCTACTTTTAACCCACATTGTGGGCCCATAACCCACAGTTCTACAGGATCGAAACCTGACTCTCCTATACACCCTGTTGCCAAAGTTATTCCTAGAGCTTGACTTCGAATGTAATGTGCGAGCCACCTTCCTAGTGATCAATTTTGGTATCGGACACAATACTTATTCCCGTTGCTCTGAACCCCATTCACACTCTGTTTCAGGCAATGAACGATTGCCTATCCGTTTTAAACTTCTTATTGCACCTTCTTACTTTGCTCTCGATGTGTTTCATTTGTTCAACTCGAGAGATACTCATATGTTCATACTTGGGAAACCCCCAGAAGATTTTCCCTTATAACATCCTATCGTTGTAGAGCTGCCCCTTACCTATTCGTAAGTACGATGGATATCCCGAAGAAAGGATGACAATTGATCATGGTGACTTGAAGCAGTGAAATGAAGACATCAACGAAAGGGATCAACCTCTTAGTAAGG
>NC_041387.1:313357904-313365436 GCF_002162155.2 Triticum dicoccoides | reverse complement strand
GACGCCGCTACACCCGCGGCCAACTCCGAGCACCCTCCACCCCGCGACCACCCCTGCCCGCTCGCACCGTGGCCGTCGCCCCCGCGGCTGTGTCCGGTGCCCGCGCCCCTGGGTTCCCGCAGTCGCCGCGGCCCGACCTCGCCCCACGCCCCTTCCTGCCTCGCCGCCGGCGGCCGGGCTGGCCCCGTCGCGCTGCTGGACTCGCCCGAGGCCAGCGCCCGGGTTGGCCCCTATCGGGCGCCCCTGCGCCCGTTACGAGTAGCGCCCGTTCCGGTTTGGCCCCTGGGGCCTATGACAGATGGGCCCCATGCCCAAAATGTTTTAATAAAAAAAAGAGAGAAGAATTAAAAATAAAAATAAAAATAATTAATTAATTAATTAATTAAAGAATTAATTAAATTAAATTAATTAATCAGGATTAGATTAACCTAATTACTAGTTAACTTAATTAACCCCTGATTAGCCTAATCAGTCAATGACATGCGGGACCCACACATAGTTGACCCAGTCAACTGCACAGTTGACTGCTGACATCACCCTGATGTCATGCCTACGTCATCAGACACTCTTCTGGATAATGTTGATTAAATTAAATAAATAAATCCTAAAAATGATTTAAATGTTTTAAAATTAATATAAAATAAACCGTAGCTCGGATGGAAAAACTTTGTACATGAAAGTTGCTCAGAACGAAGAGACGAATCCGGATACGCGGTCCGTTCGTCCGCCACACACCCCTAACCTATCGAACTCGCAACTTTTCCCCTCCGGTTCATCGGTCCGAAAACGCGAAACACCGGGAATACTTTCCCGGATGTTTTCCCCCCTTCACCGGTACCACCTACTACCGCGTTAGGGCACACCGAACACCGCGTATTGCCTTGTTATATTTTGTGATGCTTTGTTTGCTCTGTATTCATTATTTCTTCCCCCTCTTCTCTCCGGTAGACTACGAGACCGACGCTGCTGCTGGCCAGTTCGACTACGGAGTTGACGACCCCTCTCTCTTGCCAGAGCAACCAGGCAAGCCCCCCCCTTGATCACCAGATATCGCCTATTCTACTCTATACTGCTTGCACTAGAGTAGTGTAGCATGTTACTGCTTTCGTTAATCCTATTCTGATGCATAGCCTGACATTGTCGCTACATCTGTTGATACCTTACCTGCAATCCTATATGCTTAGTATAGGATGCTAGTTTATCATCATTGGCCCTACATTCTTGTCGGTCTGCCTTGCTATACTATAGGGCCGTGATCACTTGGGAGGTGATCACGGGTATATACTATACATACATACATACTATACAGATGGTGACTAAAGTCGGGTCAGCTCATTGAGTACCCGCAAGTGATTCTGACGAGGGGGCTGAAAGGACAGGTGGCTCCATCCCGGTAGAGGTGGGCCTGGGTTCCCGACGGCCCTCGACTGTTACTTTGTGGCGGAGCGACAGGGCAGGTTGAGACCACCTAGGAGACAGGTGGGCCTGGCCTTGTTCGGCATTCGCGGATACTTAACACGCTTAACGAGATCTTGGTATTTGATCTGAGTCTGGCTACGAGCCTATACGCACTAACCATCTACGTGGGAGTAGTTATGGGTATCCCGACGTCGTGGTATCAGCCGAAGCACTTCAGACGTCAGCGACGGAGCGGCGCGCGCCGAATTGGACTGGAACGCCACTAGGCTAGGTCTGCTTTCGGCCGCCCACACAACGTGCAGGTGTGCTCAGGGCGATGGGCCCAGACCCCTGCGCGCTTAGGTTTAGACCGGCGTGCTGGCCTCTCTGTTTTGCCTAGGTGGGGCTGCGACGTGTTGATCTTCCGAGGCCGGGCATGACCCAGGAAAGTGTGTCCGGCCAAATGGGATCGAGCGTGTTGGGTTATGTGGTGCACCCCTGCAGGGAAGTTAATCTATTCGAATAGCCGTGATCTTCGGTAACAGTACGACTTGGAGTTGTACCTTGACCTTATGACAACTAGAACCGGATTCTTAATAAAACACACCCTTCCAAGTGCCAGATACAACCGGTGGTCGCTCTACCTCAGGGTTATGAGGAGGGGATCGCCGGGTAGGATTATGCTATGAGATGTTACTTGGAGATGCTACTTGGAGGACTTCGACCTACCCTCTTCTGCCTGTTGCAAGACGAAGGTGACCAGAAGCGTAGTCTTCGATAAGACTAGCTATCCCGCTCTTATTCTGGCATTCTGCAGTTCAGTCCACTGATATGGCCCTTTACACATATACCCATGCATATGTAGTGTAGTTCCTTGCTTGCGAGTACTTTGGATGAGTACTCACGGTTGCTTTCTCCCCCCTTTTCCCCTTTCCTTTCTTCCTGGTTGTCGCAACCAGATGCTGGAGTCCAGGAGCCAGACGCCACCGTCGACGACGACCCCTACTACACCGGAGGTGCCTACTACTACGTGCTGCCCGCTGACGACGACCTGGAGTAGTTAGGAGGATCCCAGGCAGGAGGCCTGCGCCTCTTTCGATCTGTATCCCAGTTTGTGCTAGCCTTCTTAAGGCAAACTTGTTTAACTTATGTCTGTACTCAGATATTGTTGCTTCCGCTAACTCGTCTATGATCGATCACGTGTATTCGAGCCCTCGAGGCCCCTGGCTTGTATTATGATGCTTGTATGACTTATTTTAATTGTAGAGTTGTGTTGTGATATCTTCCCGTGAGTCCCTGATCTTGATCGTACACATTTGCGTGCATGATTAGTGTACGATTGAATCGGGGGCGTCACATTTTGCAAACAGGGCTATCCATTTTCACCTCGTTCCTATTGCGACCTTTTGGTGAACTGCACAAATCACTTTTCTGAAGAGTGTTTTGTGCAGTTCCGCCAAAATGTCACACGGGCAACGTTTTTACATTTCTATGGGACTACGGAAAGGGAGATTGGTTTTGCTATCCTCCTCATCCAACTCGGTGCCTAATATTCTCCGACAAGAAGTTAGTGCTAAAGAGAGATCGTAGAGGTGATCGGCTTCTATTTATGTGTGTTATGTTTCATCATCTAGTTCCACTATTATTGTAATCACACTGACTGGATACCTTTGCAATCTGGGATGGTCCGCTCGATTTTAGTGGAGCTACACAAAATGATCGGATTGTGGTGTCCTTCATACACCTCTTTTTTGGCTACAGAGCTGGGTGAAACTAGCTGCCAAGCAATGAACACTGTGCCAAGTAAATGGAGCCATGCCTACGAACAACATCGATCAATTATATTTTTTCTTTATTTGTACACCTTCTCACAACTTTTTCTTTAGTTGTGAGGTGAATATTGGCACTGATCTGCGAACCATTGAGATACATTAGCCATGGTAGTTTATTTGTATTTGATGGAATGTTGTAACGAGATAATCTCGAGGCAAGACACATGAATCCTAAGTTGAAACCTTTTTTTTCCTACGGGAACCAGAGTTGAAACCTTCATAGCATCACAGTACAATTTCATCAAAATTATGCGTACATATAAACAAATCCTGAAGGATTGATAGCAATGCCAAAAACAATTCAACTTCGTTTCGCCGACATGTTGGACATCCTTCATCCGGCTCCACATGCCATGCAGCAATATTGAGTGCACAACACAACTTCAGGGAAAGATTCACCCCGGTCGTTGCGTCGCAGTAGTAATGACTAGTGAGCAGTCAAATCACAGAGCCCCACCTTCGCCATAGTAAGTTGCTCGGACGAAGCAACCATCATTTCTCTGTTCCTTGAATCCGCTGGTACTCCCATATTCCTACAGTAAAGTTGCTCGGGCGAATCAACCATCACTATATCCGCTCACATGTGATGACCACAGGAGCTATCCATTCAGATTGCATGTTAAAAAAATGTCGATAACTAATGCGGCAAACTTTCAAAAGAAACTAACGCAGCACCTCGGGCCAACGCAGCCAGATCGCATTTTGCACGAGGAATTACACACCATGTTTTCTTAACATGTGGTCCTGTTCCAACATATCAATGAGACGACGGCGAGTAGTAGGAGTATTTCCGAACCGACGTGTAGGCCGGGGCGCCCCTTCGTGAACCGTGGCAAACTGGCAACCGTCCACCGACGCTTCGCCTTTCCCTCTCAATTTGGAACTGATGCCGCACGCTCTTCCTCTCCCTCCTCCATTTTCCTTCAGCCCTTCACGCTTTCTTCTGTCATTGTTCGATCATCTTCTCCATGGAGGGAACAGGACGGAAACGACCCCGTTATTCTTGCCCCAATCTGAAAGATGACGTGGTGGAGGAACTCATTGATCGGTGCGACGTCATCACCTCGGCTAGCATGGCAGGTTCGCTCAAGCCCATTCTTGACTCAACTAATAACATCATTACAAGGAACCCAAGAATCAAGGAACGGTTTGATCTCCCCTATCTTCTTCGCCGTGACCCTGATGACCGGCGCCGTCACGACGGAGGCCTCGCCCTGTGCAAGTTGATGCCGCTTGATAATGATACGTATGATGTTAAGATGCCATCGCTTGAGGGCAATGCCTGGGCAGGCGTAAATGGAGATTGGGTTGTTTACATTGGGTCCAACTGCGAGTGGGAACTTGTGAATGTGTACACTCGTGACCAGGTTCCACTTCCAAAAATCTCAGCAGAATGCCCAGAGGTTGAGCACACCGGTATTGTACGCACGTTCAAATACAATCATGGTGACAGTCTTCTACGGAAGATAGAAATTTCTTGAGTTCCCACCCGCTCTTGGAATTACAACAACTATGAAGTTGTTGCTATCTTCGACAAGCTTGTTGCCGCCGTTGCTGGTTTGACGCGATGGACATTGCTCAAAAATCAGTTTCTGTACATGGATGAGCACTGTGATGCAATTGAATACGAGGGCCTTGTGTTTGCTGCCACCACTCGTGGCACTGTTTTTGCATGGAATCATTATGATTTCGGTACATTTGTCTTCCACCGTAATTATAATTGTTTCATCCACATGCATGCGGGTTAGCAAGTTTCCCTTTACTAATTAACCTTCTTCTTGTGTTTCCAAGGTCCTATGAAAATTCCACCACCTATACTTGAAAATTTTTATAACCAAGGGGGAGATGACGATGGTGATGATCACGAGCATGAGGACGAGCAGCGCCCATATACTCGTTGGCGCCTGGCAACTAATTCCGATGGATCACTTCTTCTCGTGTGTATACAACCCACTAATGATGTTACTGCTAAGGAAGCAGGTGTAGTCTCCCATGGTCGCACTCTCCGGACCTATTCCAACACCCGTTGAATGGTATTCGGGATGGATACTAGTGTGCTAGCGCCAACACCTTCTCCCTGGTACAGAATTGATAGTCTTAGAGAAAACTCGCTCTTCCTTGGATAAAACTATTCGATGATGGTGAAAGGCGATCCAACTGCTGTTGACACAACGTTACTAGCAACATTTATGAGAAGCAATTGTGTCAATACCTCGGACATTTGGGTAGTTCCCTACCCTGGTACTGATATAGTAGGCCGCTTCAGCCTCGATGATCAGTCCTGCGTTGGTCTCGAGATCGACAATAGATACCCCGTTCCAGAGAATCACTTGTGGTTCAAAGCAAGCGTGTCCAACACCGAGGAATGGTTGAGTTGAAGTTCATTCCATTGCTTGTTATTTGTTGTGTGGTGAAAACTTTAGTATTTATGTATCCTCGTTGTCGATGTGGGTTGATGGCCTGTTGTATGTAATAACATGATATGCCTGTGATAAACTTACTAAATTTATGAATGGCTTTCGAGTTGCTTCTGTGAGTGAGAGTGCGACGAGGCAAAAAAATATTTTTCAAATACATAATTGTACGTGCATTGCAACAGGTTATCGGATGAGGCCAATCATCAACAATAGTAGTACACTATTTGTACTAGCTTCACATGCTTCGTGCGTCGTGCGGGTGTTTTTACTGTAGCCATATTGTACTACGTACCCAGCACCTCGAATCCTCGATACTAGTAGTACTATATAGTAAGTAGTAGGAGTAGTAGGGTGGCATGGGCCAGAACAAGCATTCACATCCAGGAGTACGGCACACGCCACCAACACAACTTCCATCTGACACCATATTTCTTGGAGTCCGTGCTAGAGCAATCTCTTCAACCTCATCGTTTCTCTAACTCATCCATCGTGCGGCGGGCGAGGTGGGGGTTTGCCGATAGTCGATTTCCTCAACTGTGGTCCCACTTGTAAGGCCAACTCCAACGCTCTATCAATATATGGATGTACTCTTCTTCCCAATACAAAAACTTGCATCCATTCTACTCCCTCCGTTCTACTACCTCCGTCCTGGTTTATAGGTCCCCTTTGTAGTTTGTGTCAAATTTTGACTAAAGATTTAACTAACAAAATGCTAATGCATGTCAAGGAAAATTATCTCATTGGATTCATATTTGAACATAGTTTTCAAAAATATAATGTTTGGTGACATGCGTAAACATTTTGTTAGTTTAATCTATGGTCAAAATTTGGCACGAAATATAATGGGGACCAATAAACCCGGACGGAGGTAGTATTTGTCAAAATATATATGTATCTAGAGATGTTTTAGTATATAGGCACATCCATTTTTGGACAAATGGAAGTCAAGTATTTTGGAATGGAGGGAGTACACAATAAAATTTTTAAGTTAGCACAACTAGTCTAATCCGAGAGCACAACCGAAGATTTGGTCGGGTTCTTCCTCCTTTTGCCGACACGTGGGACATCCAGCATCCGGGTCGTGTCATGAAAAAAATAGAGTGGTAGTTGATAAGTTGAAGCCACGAGATGTGCATCTTGGGTTAAACTGTAAATAGAATCTTACTACTCTTGAGTAACTCCAAAAGCGCCCATCGAAGATCTTTCTTGGATTTGTTTTTCATCACCAGCACGTCGAGGTGAAAGATGTGCAGGTTCAGTGGGTCCTCTTGCGTTTTCACTGACATGTGGGGCCGCATGTGATCAAACAAACCATGGGCTCCGCGCGTCCGCTGGCTGGCTGAGAAGAGAGATAGAGGAGGGCTGAGCATGGACTGCAGGAAATTTGTTCTATGTAACCAGCACCTTGATATTCGTGTGTGGTTGTTTCTAGAATAAAAAAAGGAGGTACCTCTACTTATGTTACTCCCACTACGCCTAGCCTAACGTTAGTAGGTGACCTTGCGCTTGGCTCTTCGCCTCTTCCGGAAGTCGATGGTTCTACAGTAGTGCTTCTGGCAATCTGACACCAAATGAATTGCTGCACGTCCACCGCTTGTACGCAAAAGTTTCTCCTCGTGCTGCGAGCCACCGCGCACGCGTTGGCGAGGGAGAAGGCGTAATCAAGCTTCTCGTCGTTCTGCGAGTTGACGGGACATATCAAAGTTATTTACTAGTAGTACGTACTCTCTCCAAAAAAGGGCTGACCATGTCATTGCTACCATCTCGTGCTCCGTCGTTGAGTACGTGCACTATTCACGTGACATTCACGTGCCATCGAGGAGAAAAAATATTGCGTAGGTGCCATCGAAGTGCATGACTCACTTACGGAAAAGGGTTTCCCCCC
>NC_041387.1:313348255-313357654 GCF_002162155.2 Triticum dicoccoides | reverse complement strand
CACTGCTTATCTAATTATCTCCATTTTCTTGCATGACACTAGCACCTTGATGCTAGATGTTTCGCGTGTTGGGAAAAGGATGAACAAAGCTCACATAAAAGAAAAGAGTTGAAGAGCATAGATTCCGGGCGACCGAGGAGGAGCAAGGAACCTTGCGGTGGAGCGTCTGCAAGGAACCTTGCGCGTTTTCCCCTATTTTTTGCCGCCTGCCCACCTATAAACAACTAAAAGAACATGAACTTTTCGCTAACCACTAGAAACGGTACATCAGGATGCTAAGTTGAAGATGTTTTATACTCCCTCCGTACCCAAATATAAGTCTTTTTAGATATTTCAATAAGGGACTACATACGAAACAAAATGAGTGAATCTACACTCTAAAATATGTACACAAGCGAACGCACTAACTCCATATGATCCAATTCATGCACATACACGCACAGCATGGAGCACACAATGCACGTACACAAGACGTGCATGCACACACGCTCGGCCGCATAATGCACGTGAATAACACATGCATGCACACACACTCGACTGCATGGAGGCGTGCGCCATCCGCGGTGACGTCCGGTTCATCGTGCTACGGCGAAGCTCGCACGCAACGGCGCATACGCATCTCTTGCAGCACCTCTTTGCCGTTGTTGCTCAACTACTAGTCGAAGACGAAGACGACCGCAACCTCGGCCTTAGAGCTAGCACCGATGGAAATACACGCATGCTGCACGCACACAAGCACATACGGAGTGCCCATGACGTGGTGGTGGTGCATCCCCAGTCGCCTCTACTCCTTCTGCGCACGTTGTCTATCAAGGCGGCTGCATGCTAATGATGATGTGGGTGAGATCTTCTAGGACTCAGATGACGACGAGGAAAATTTATGAGACACAAGATGACGTACACCGTCAAGGTCCACGGTCAAGGGGGTGCTAGCAAGTGCTTAGATGTGCTTAGAGCAAGTACAATAGAGCTGAGTCAGTGGGCTATAAGGAATAAACAGTAGTATATTTCTGCTTAGTTGGAGGAAAGAGAAGAGGAGAGAGAAGGTAAGCGGGCTCTTCGTGAAGAGCCAGCTCTAGCATGTGCTCCTAGGCACTTTGTAGTACATGTTGACTATAGATGGGCTGTAGGCTTATAGCCAGCAGCTGGCTATACTATTAATGCTCTTTAGGTGAGGTGCTAAGTGCATTAAATGGCTTAGTAACTCAAGTGTTCAATGCATAGGTGCTTAGTTTATTGGTGCCACATCATATTTTATGCCTACGTGGCAGGCTTAGCAGCTATACATGGTGGAGCACTGGGAGAGGCCAAGGCTGGTCATAGTGGGGAGTAACTTGTACTGTAACATATTACTATGTTACTCTAAACATCTCTATAAACCGGAAAGGAGGGAGTAGTAACATACACTGGTGTCATATGCAGAGTATGGGAGCACATGATATTTCACCGTCCGGATCGATCCCAAGTTGGCTTCTCACCTTCTTGGCCCAACAAAAACCCCACCCCCCTCCCGCGCGCGCTTCCCTCCCGGCGCCAGCTGAGCCCGCCGCTCCACATTGATGGCAAGTCAGTGCGATGCGACCTCTCACTGCTTCCACCATTGAAGCGGCACGCCAACCGAGGGCACCGCCCGCTGCACGCCCGACATTTCAGACTACACAGTGGATAGTAACTTCTAGAGCAAGTACTACTATAATTAGATGACATAAGCAGGCTATAAGGATTTAAATATAGTATTTGTGCTTAGTTGAAGGAGAGAGAAGAGAAGAGAGAGAAGAGAAGCGGATTGTAAACGTGTAGCCAGTTGTACTCCAACATACTCTACTTTGTGAGACAAAAGGTGGGGCCATTATTAATGATATTGTATTTATACTAAAGGGACTAACAGACGCCTTAATTACTCTATTTTTTGAGACAAACCTTGGTGGGGCTATTATTGACTTTTTTTAGCTATTATTGACTTGGACGTGGGATTTGGGGGCCAAAGCCTACTATTATACTCCGACCTGACATGCTCTACCCTAGCCGCCGCTGTATCATATGGTTTCACACCGTTCCAGATCTTAGCGCCGCCACGCAATTCTTCTCCAGCCCTCCTTCCGACGTGCACCGCGAGAAGGGACATCAGTCCTCCGAACCCCGCCTTTCGTGATCCTGTACGGGAGAGGGGCGATTAGGTTTTTGGGGAGCACACTCCTGTGACTGCTGCCAGCGACGACTTCCTCAACGACTGCCTTCTTCCCCGACCTCGGTAACCTCTTCATCAACGACATGAGTGACAACATCAACCACATCGGTTCTGCTCCCGCTGTACAGTATGTGATTCTGTCCTCCTGGTTTAGTCCGCATCATTACATTGATGTTTGCAATTGTCATCATGATCTATTTACTGCTAATTCGGATTAAATCTCATACTAAATTGCTCATATATTCAACAATCCAATCCAAAAGCCTGATCACAAGCAATTTACTCTGAGTGGTTTTGCTGCGCTTTTGAACCGCCTACTTTTAAGGGGGTACAATATAAAAGGTGGCGCACAAGAGCAGTATATTGGTTTCAGATCATGTACTGCTATGACGCCACTAAGGGTAAACCTGAGGGCGATCTTAATCCTACACAGCAGAAAGCTTTTCAGAACATGGATACCCTCTTCAAAGCCGCCATGCTGAGTGTTCTTGACGATTCCATTGTGGATTCGTATATGTTGTTTGACAGCGGCAAAGACATGTGGGCTGCGCTCGAGGCCACGTTTGGGCCCTCGGGCGCTGGCAACGAGTTGTACATCATGGAGCAATTCTATGACTACAAGATGACTGATGAGCGCTCTGTTGTTCAGTAGACTCATGAGATACAGTCACTCTCTAAGGAACTTGAGTACTTTAAGTGTGTGTTGCCGGACAAATTTGTTGCTGGGACCATCATTGCCAAGCTTCCACCTTCGTGGAATGATTTTGCTACTTCTCTGAAAAACAAGAGACATGAGTTTTCTGTTTTGGATCTCATTAGCACTCTTGATTTTGAGGAGAAGGTGAGAGCAAAAGCTACATGTGCTCGGGTCGCCGAAGGAGCTTCTAGTGCCCACATGGTGCACGAGAAGAACTTCCAGCCCAACCAGCCCCAAAACAACAAGAACAAATCTCAGGGGAAAGGGAAGTTTGATGCAAAGAAAAAGCCGTCACATTCTACCAACTTCAAGAAGAATTCTCATAACGGGAAGGGATACAAACCTCAATTTTGGTAGCACCGCACAAAATTTATATGGCTGCATCTACCTGCTGTCAGCTAACCTCATGGTGCTCCAGGTATTCCTACATTCATAACTAGGTACAATGACCACCGCAAGATGAAATTAGCTTATTCGTACGTTGACTTGCTGAATGCAGTGCGGATCGGTCGTGTCATGTTTGGAGGAGCAAACAAGCAGTCAACCGAAGGTGGAAATCAACCAAGGACTTATGAAATTATATGTAATCTTCCTCAGGCAGGTCCGTATCCCCTTCGTCCAGATGATCGTGTTTAGTCATGCCGAGCTATTGATATGTGCTACTGTTTTGCAACACCGTTTAAGTATAGCTACTGTTTTCCTATCTTTTTAGATTCAGGACAATAGATATGATATCAGGGGAACTGCACAATATGGACCCGTGATGAGTCATCTCTATTTCCTCATGTGTTTGCTACAAATGTGTCAGCATCAATTGCAAGATGAGGCAGCTAGATAGGTGTGGAGTTGCCAACATGCTCAAAGTGCTCGCAACATTGAGAAGAAACAAGCATGCCCAGGAAATTAATGCGTGTGCAGGGAGGCCCTTTGCTCAAAGAAGCATCGACCGATTTTCTTTATTTCCACACCTTCTCACAGTTTTGTATATTGGTTATAGTATGGTGAATCATTGAGATGCATAAACATGCTGAACTTTTGTTCTTCTGAATGTTAGTTTAATGTGAGTGTCTGCATCCAGTACTGCATCCTCTAATTTGGTGGATGCACACAGAGAAAATAAATCTCCTTAATTTACTCCATAACCACCCTATTAAATAGGCCTAGTAACAAACCAGGCGCATGTAGTGGCCGGCGGGCACATGCATCCTGCATGCATGGCCAGTCATGCAGCAACGCAAAAGAAGAGAGCGGTTCTTGGGAAAAAGCGAGTAGTTAGTGCAACGGGCCTTATAAACACGAACAGCTCGCTCTCCCGCTTGCGTCTCCCCACCCAATTCCCCCTGCTCCCCAATCTTCCTCACTCGTCCAGAAAACCCCGCTCACCTTCTTCCTCACTCATACAGAAAACGTATGCTCCTCTTCTTCCACTCCTACAGAAATCCCCAGCCCTCCTTCTTCCCCACTCGCACTGCCACTAGGCTCGTCTCTGGCTACTCTGCTCAAACCCGTGAGATCGGCGCGACGCCCACAAGGAAAATGGAGTCGGCTGGCCCCAGCGCCAAGAAGATGAGGCTCCCGCCAACGGCGACGGCGGTTGTAGATCCCACACTCGGTAGCGCGGGGAGAAGCGGCGAGCCCCCCCACCCACCCAGATCTAACGAACCGGTAGAATCT
Organism: Triticum dicoccoides; assembly: GCF_002162155.2. Taxonomy (NCBI): domain Eukaryota; kingdom Viridiplantae; phylum Streptophyta; class Magnoliopsida; order Poales; family Poaceae; genus Triticum; species Triticum dicoccoides. The sequence goes on along the minus strand of NC_041387.1, from coordinate 313,353,095 downwards.
CCGGTGAACCGCATCAGCGATCTCCCGGACGTCATCCTTGAGGAGATCATCTCGCTTCTCCCCACCAAGGATTGCTGCCGCACACAAGTCCTCTCAACTCGGTGGCACCCTCTATGGCGCACCGCGCCCCTCAATCTCGACTGTCGTCAGATATCTGTCCTTCCTGATTTTGATCTCATCAGAGCCATCGTCTCTTCTCACCAGCAGGGCCCCGTTCAATGCCTCTGCATCCCGACAAGCTACCTACTGTCCATACCCGGCAAGGTGGACGCTTGGCTGACATCCCCTGAATTCGGAAAACTCTAGCAGTTTGAGTTCTACCATTACCACGGAAGTTTCATACCATGAACATACCAAGAATTCATGCCCACACCACCTTGTCCATCTCGCGGTTTTCCTCCTCTCTCCATACCACCACCTTCACCCGGTGCCATCTACCAGACATCTGGTACAAATGCTTCGACTCCCACTGCTAAAAAAACTTTCGCTTGTGGTGGTTTATCTGTCGGAGGCCTCACTGCACAGCATCATCCACTCTAGTTGCCCTGCCCTGGAGCGCTTGATGATTGTTTTGGGAATAGAAATCGGTATCAGTTGTCTCCAAATAAAGTCGCCTCACCTTAAAAGCATTGGAATTTGTTTTGAAGGACAGCAGCTCATCATGGAAGATGCCCCTTCACTTGAAAGGTTGCTCCTTCATAATTCTTATACAACTTCAGAAATAACTGTCGTCTCTGCGCCCAAACTGGAGACCTTGGGTGTAATTCGTGACCCGTTTAATAATCACAAGGAGTTGGTGTTTGGCTCCTCACCTTTTCAGGTATCGTATATTATCATCTACACATTTGTAATCATATGCTGCATTTTTCATTTATGCGCATAAGTTTTATATCATCTTGGAGTACACTTTGGGTACTAATATTATGTTATATGCTCAATGAAGAGTTCGTCCATTGATAGCCTATCAATGTTGCTGGATTATGTCAAGATAATATATATTAGAATGTATAGTTTTGATCTGGACATAATTATTGGCTTGCTGCGATGCTTTCAATCTCTGCATAATTTATACATAGAGGTGATGATTTCATGCACATTAAAAGCATGTATATATTGTACTAGAATTAACTGTTCAGCTGTCGTTCTTTCGACATACTCTTTTTTTAGACCTTAACTATTTTCAATCTTCATGTCTACTTAGGCAGAACCACATGGACAAGAACATATAACCAATCATTGGTGTAATAAGCACAAGGATTTTCTCAGTTCTCATGACATTCGTTTGAGGACAATAATGATGGGACGATATGCATCCAACCTGGCAAACAGAAGCTTTGTCACATTGTTCCTGTTGAATGTGAGGTTACTATTGTCCATAAGGCTTAATTTTTACAGCAAGAGATTTCTCACGGACGAACATGTTGAACAAAAAAAAGAAGTTTCAGGTGGACAAATAGGATTCTAAACATGCTCGGCTTCTATTTACTACAAGTTGTAGACATCCTAAAATAATTTTTTTTGCACAAGATGTTGATGTTATGGATCAGACCGATCCATTTGTTTGTGACTGCAAAAAAGAGTGGTTGGGTTAGATGTTACTGTCATGTTCAATCTGGGTTTTGTCTAAAAATTTGATGAACAATTAATACTTCGGCTTTTTGTACCATTTGTATGCTCGACTTGCATGTTGTTGCCTTCGTACTCCCCTCCACCTGCCACTACACTGCCGCATCTTCCATGGCTGTTGTTCATTCCCGTCCGAGGCCTTGCCGTCGTTCTCCGCCTTGGTTAGCTCGTTGTGCTCGCTGCCGTCTTGTGTTGTCAACATGGTCAACAACCAAGAGGAATCAGGAGATGACTGTACGTGGAGATGCTGACAATAGGGACCCACCAGGGTCATTGCATATCGCAAGCAGGTGCCTCGTTATTACAAGCCAAAACAATACTTCCTCCTAATTGTTTCACAACTAGGTTCCACGCCATTGTCAATGTAGTCAATAAACGAGAAAACTACACAACGAGCGGATAACACCAGGGACCCAGCAGCTCACCCATTTGTTTTTTAGTTTCAGAGACGGAGCTCAACTGCATGTTGTGCGGGGGCTGCGGCCTGTCTAGCCCATGCTTACGCTTTTATTAAGCACATGACGAGCCTAGTTGATATTTTTTCTTTATGAAATGGGCTAGCCCAGTTCTTTTTTTTGGAGAATACCAAAACCGAGGGCTACTTGCTTTTCTCAGCCCTGCTGGGCTGCAAATCTTTCAAGACGAGGAGGGATAAGAAATGGGCTTCCCCAGAAAACGGGCTATAAGTTGTAAGAAATGGGCTGTAAATTTTTAAACCAAAGCCAACCGGCAGTTGCATTAAAATATAATTTTTTTCAGGATTTCTCTACTCTCTACTCTTATAAAAACCAAATCCAACTGGCAATTACATTAAAATATCATCTTTTCACCCACAAGATAAACTACTCATACAAATGCATCTTCATGTTCCGTGCAACGAACGGGCATCTTGCCAGTTAAGATTCTAAATTTCATTCATTTTTTTGCGGAGAATTGTTTTTTAAAATTTTATTTTAATATAATTTTTTGAAAACTATTTTTAACGTGACCCGAAATTTTGTGATTAAAAGAGTTCGGACCCCACCGAAATATGCAAAATTTTGTTGAATTTTTTAGCAGTGCCCAGAATATATGGTCTGTAATGCTAATAAAAAGAATATGGGCTTCAAATATCCTTAAGAATTAGCAAATGGGCTGTAAATTATTGAAAATAATGGCTAATGGGCTGTATGCTATTTTCCACAGATTTGGAGGATGACTTCTGGGCCTACTAGGTTGACGATGACGCTGTCCTAAAAAAAAATTTGACGCGTACGCAAGGCTTTGTCAACTTAGTCAACACACATCAGTGATTGTTGGATGTCCATCCAACGGCCGCCGTGCTTCTTCAATCTCTAATCTTCCTGCTCCAGCCGCCCAAACCAGCGCCAGCGGGACTGCCTGCTCCCTCCTCCCGTGGCTGGCTGTGCTGCCGCCAGGCCATCCCTCTAACCATCCACACATCCTGTTATTTTCCGGCGACGTTAGCCTCACCCCGCAGCCGACCAGTCAGCGCTCGTCGGCTCCGGGTGTTTCTCTTCCTGGGCCCCGCCCTCGTCCACCGCGTTTGTGCTCTCGGCGTGGCGAGGTCAACATGGTCAACAAACAACAGCCATCGGAAGAGGCTGACAGTAGGGGCCCACACAGGAAAATGCCTCCTTATTACGCGTAAAATAATGATTCCTCCACCTGATAGCTGGGACCCACCGGAAGGGTCTCTGTATTTCGCGAAAAAAATGTCCCCCCGCTGTCAGCTTGGACCCACTGGAAATGCCTCCTTATTACGGACAAAAAAATGAATACTCCCCCTGCTAGCTGGGACTCACCTTGATGGGAGGCTGACTTGTGGGCCTACCAAGTTTACGGGGACAGAGGGATTTGTCAACTTAGTCAATATCAACGACTCTAGCTCTAGTGACCGTACGATGTCCATCCAACGGCCGTAGTGCTTCTTGAACCTCTGGTCTTCGTGCTCCAGCCGCCCAAAGCAGCGATGGTCGTGTCGCGTGCTCCTGCCTCCCGTGGCCGGCTGTGATGCCGCGGAGGCCTCACCGCCCTCTACTACACCCACCGCTGGCCAGGCCATCCCTCACGCACCCACATCCCATGTTATTCTGCGGCGACGGCAGCCTCACCCTCGCACTCCTCTTCGCGTGGGCATCCACTGCTGTGTCTTCCCCAGCTCTGCGTCATCCCCTTCCTAGGCCTCGCCGTCTTCCACTGCCGTGGTGCTCTCGGCGCGGCGTGGTCAATGTGGTCATTGACCGACTTCCATCGGAAGAGTACTGTGCGTGGAGAGGCTGACAGCTGGGTCCACGGCGGCCGCAAGGAAGTGCCTCCTTATTACGCGCAAAATAATTATTCCTCCACCTGACAGCAGGGACCCACCGGATGGGCCACCATATTTCGCAAAAAAAATGTTTCCCCCAGACTGCTGGGACCCACTAGCTACATCTTCGCACGTAAGGAAGTGCGTCCGGGCAAAAAAACGATTCGCCCCCTGACTGCTGGGACCCACTAGCTACATCTTCGCAGGCAAGGAAGTGCCTGACAGTCGGGACCCACCTGGTAGAAGCGTACGTAGCATTGTCATTCTGGTCGCGAACGTGTACGTACATACTGGACGTTGTAGAGGCGCGCACGTGTCATAGTAGAGGCGCGCACGTAGCATGTACACGTACATACAGCGGCCAGGGTGCAAGAAAGAAAATACGACCACGTGTGTGTACAGACGGGCGGGGTCTCGAACGTCTACTCGCGCATACGTACGGCGAGGGCTCGTGTACATGGCTGGGTCGGAACGGAGAAATAGCGTCGTCGTCGTGTTCATGGGGAGCCAACCGGCTGGGTCGGAATGGAATGCGTGGTGGTGTTCATCGAGAGGGCTTGGAAGGAACGTGCAATGGAAACGAGGCCTGGCGTACCGCACAACGGAGGAAACGGCCTTGTGTTCGACCGGCCACGTTCGAAATGGGATCCTGTTCATCGGGAGGGGTCTGGCGTACCGCAAAACGGAGGAAACAGACCTCCTACGGTCGAAACAGGGGTCTTCTTGATTGGGAGGGGTGTGGCGTACCGCAAAACGGACGAAACGGACCTCCTACGGTCAAAACGGGGGTCCTATTGATTGGGAGGGGTGTGGTGTACCGCAAAACAGACGAAATGGACCTCCTACAGTCGAAACGGGGGTCCTATTCATCGGGAGGGGTGTGGCGTACCGCAAAATGGACGAAAC
>NC_041387.1:313325536-313347658 GCF_002162155.2 Triticum dicoccoides | reverse complement strand
GATCGGCTTCAGTTAGCAACAGTAGCGAAGGAATCGCTCCATCAGGTTCAGTTAACATCCATCGATCGATCGCTCAGGTTCAGTAATGCATAGCCTGCATTGCAATCACTCGGGTTCAATTAGAGCCCAACGCCTCGCTCGGGTTTAGTTAGAGCCAACGCCTCGCACACACGCGCGTACCTGTACGAGAGAAACGCGCATCGCTCTCCCACCCTAACCGGCAACTCCCCAAAATTTTCCTGCCCCTCGCTTCTACCACGGTTTTTTCCGTCATGGAGGGCCCAAAGAATGTCATGCAGCTGCGTCTCCGGCCTGCCCAGGACGAAAAGCCCATTTTCTATCATGATTTTTTGTCATACAAGTAGGAGCCCACCACATCTATGATGATACCGGGTTTTGTCACAATTATCGTCATAGAAGTGTCATATGTATGACAAAAAAAAATCGTTTGGCCCAAAATGTCACAGATATGTCTTTTTTTTGTAGTGTTTATGTTTGTTATAACATCATTCTAAAAAATTGCTCTTTGCCAGGACTGGATAAGGAAGGCGGTGAGGATTAGGTGTTTGGCCCCTCTTCCCGAAGGCTCGCCGGATCCTCTATTGACAAGGATGCTTGAGCGCGCACCGTATCAGGTGCCATCAGGAGAAGATGAGGGGAGGACTAGAGAAGCCACCGATGGGCTTCACACTTTGCACATCCAAATCGGGGGAGTAAGTGCCTCCGCAAAGGAGGATAATCGGGGAGGTGAATCCGAAATCCCCTCTCCCCATGGTAAGAAAAGGGCCGCCTCCGGAGACTTGGAAACGGAGCTTCGAAGCGAGGGAAGAAACCCTCCCTAGGGGGCCCTGCCCCATAGGGCGTCCTTATCGTATGGCGCCCGCAAGGGGGCCATCCCTCAACCGAGCTCTAAGTGAAAAAAGGTACTTTGGTAAGTATATCCTGTTTTGTCTCTGAGAATAATAACCGAGATATGTTTGTTGCAGTCCGGCTCGTAGCCCTTCTCCAGAGAGTTCGTCTTTGGGGGATATTCCTCCGGAGATGATGGAGAGTGGAACTCGTCCTCCTACCTCCCCGCCACATGGGGCGGACGACCCCAAGGTGTCGTCACGGAGGATTTCTCCTGATCCGCCAATGCAAGAAGTTGACACTTCGGCTGCCCATAGTCCGGAGTATCCGGCTCCTAAGGAGAGCTTCAGGAGGAGTCTGGGACTGTCCGACACACAGCCGGACACATTGATGGGTCTTCTGGAGCGAGCAACCATCTCTGAGACACATCATGCCTTAATGGGTACGGTGGTTGAGAGGATTTCATCCGCCGAAAGCGGTTTGATTGAAGCTTTTACGAGTCTGCTGAGAGGCTTTGAGGTACGCAAAAAATGTATTTTTGACGGTACCGCACATACTAGGTGTGCTCTGTATAAATATTAGCCCCTGAGACTCTGGTTGCCATACAAAGGTGGCAAAGAGAGGATCATAATCTCTGGTAATAATCGCGCTGCTTTATGTGCAGGCGGCTGAGAGTCCGGCAGCTGACCGGACTACTGATTTTGCCGAACTAAAGCGACAGCTTGATGTAGCCGATGTTGACATTGCGCTTGTTAACAAGCGGCTTGACGAGGCCCAGGGTATGTATGTTTAACTTGTCAGCAAATATTTAAGAGGAGCATGATGCTAGTATCTATAATATGTTGTGACTGCAGATGGAGCTGCTGCCGTAGAGACCCTTTAGGCGGAGCTTGCCCGAGCCAAGGAGCAAGCCCGAATAAGTGATGTGATCGCTCTATAGGCGGTCGAAGAGCTAAGAGCCGAATAGGCTGCTCATCGCCAGAGCAAAGAAAACATAGCCTAGATGGCTGCTGTGCTGAAAGATGCCACCGACCGCCTTGAACTCCTTGAAAAGGAAAACCAAGCGAAAGCGGCCGACCTGAAGAAGGCCCTGGAGGCAGCCAAGGAAACCCGCTCTAAGATGAGAGGGATAAGGGAGGAGCTTCATGAAGCCAGAGATATCACGGCTGGGAGGCCCTATTTGTTGCGGATGAAGTTCGGTGATCCAAAGTATGCCCCTATGGATCAGCTGTGGAGTGTTGCGGACGCGTATGCGGACCTGGCAAAGAGTGCTGCTGATGCGACCGAATTTTACAAAGATTGGAAAGACCATAAGGTGGAAAGGTTATTACGGTCGCAGTTCAGTGCCCCGACCCGTCCGCTGCCATTGAATGAAAGGATGGCCGCATGGGCCAAGCTCCATAGGTTGTCCGGGCTTGCTATGAGGTCTGTCATGGATCATCTTTGGCCACAGGGACCAAGGCCGGACAGTTATTTTGGATTAGTGCAACAATTCCTTGGCGCTGTGTCGCATATCGATGCTTTGAAGAGGTCAGCTTGCATTGAGAGTGCGCGGATGGCTCTTGCCCATGTTAAAACATACTAGGCAGGGATGGAAACCACCGCTATTGCAACCCGGGGTTCGACTGGAGGCTAGGACCCAGCCGAGCACTATTTTGAAGAAGTCCTAGAAGGCGCCCGTTTAATAGAGCCTCAGTGCTCGAAGAGTGTCATGTTCGAGTGACATGTATCTCCATTGTAAAAACAATGCTATTTTGATTTTAAAGGCTGTGTTTATACTTTTGCCCGAAAGTATTATAGTGCCTCATGTGCAGCCGTTTATGTATGTATATAACCTGAAATTTTGCAGCCGTCGGCTTCAGCCCCCACGCACATAATGCGGGGGTGTTCGAGAAAACGCGTAGTCACACTTGATCCAATGTCTTGGTCCGTTAAGGAGGTGATAGCGCGGCGAACCAGGCAATCGGACTATATAGCTTTAACACTTTCACTTAGGCATAGGAGTTTGATGGTGGGGCTACTATATAGCCCCTGGTACTTTCGTGTTCATCCGAATATGGTGTGCGTATGTACGTGACCGAAAAACCGGTCCTTCGTTAATGCGGAGGAATCGCGAAGATTCCGCTGAGTCATCGAGTGGTTGACCAGTCTCGAGTTGTATCATGACAGTCAGTTTTCGACTTTCTCTACTAAGGTGCTCATCCAGATGAACCAGAGCACAATCACAGTAGTTCTCCCGGTGCCGCCTTAGCCGATAAAGTGGAACATAAGGTAGCAAAACACGGGAGCCGGGCAAACCCAACATTTAACCAAAGACATGATTCGGAGCTGATACATATAAGGCCAAACTCGCGATGCCGAACACTCCCTAAGGTATTCAGACTTTACAGCATATACTGGGCTGAATAACGCCCCCGATAATGAGCCCTTTGTTTCTAGGTACATGCATTAGTCCGGCGTGACGAAGTGTCAAGAATGCTAGTATCCCTCCTTGTTGTGTTAAGTGTCCGGAGGGGAAGAAGCAACAAGAGACATTAATAAAGGTTTACGCAGGGTCTTAATATAAAGAGAAACCTTAGAGCGGGGCCCTGCTGCACGTCTGCACCTTTATCTCTGTTGTATCGTATCCTGGAAGGGTGTAGCACGATGACCGTCTGTAAAAAAGGGGAAAACCCAGGTAAAAGACTTCATAGGAAGAGTTGGTTAATCTTAATGAACCATGAAAATGCAATGTGCTATTGTATTAATATGGTCGAGCCGAACTAAGGGCTTATTTTTTTTGCGAGCAACCCCTAGCACCACTTATGGGGGTATCCCTAGCTCAGGTTTATCTGGGCTGCTATATCTGGTGGGGCGCCGGACTCGTCTAACCGTGTCCTTGGTCTTGACGACCGTTTATTCTTGTAGGAGGGGCCGTGTCGGTGTCAAAACCGGTGGATCTCGGGTAGGGGGTCCCGATCTATGCGTCTTAGGCTGATGGTAACAGGAAGCGAGGGACACAATGTTTACCCAGGTTTGGGCCCTCCTGATGGAGGTAAAACCCTACTTCCTGCTTGATTAATATTGATGATATGAGTAGTACAAGAGTAGATCTACCACGAGATCATAGAGGCTAAACCCTAGAAGCTAGCCTATGATGATTATGATTGTAGTTGTGATTAGCCTTCTAAGAACCAACCTCTCTGCTTTATATAGACACCGGAGAGGGCTAGGGTTTACACAAAGTCGGTTACAAGGAAGGAAATACAATATCCGGATCACCAAGCTTGCCTTCCACGCAAAGGAGAGTCCCATCCGGACACGGGCCGGAGTCTTGAGTCTTGTATCTTCACGCTCCAATAGTCCGGACAATGTATATAGTCCGTCTGTCCGGATACCCCCTAATCCAGGACTCCCTCAGTAGCCCCTGAACCAGGCTTCAATGATGATGAGTCAGGCGTGCAGTCTTGTCTTCGGCATTGCAAGGCGGGTTCCTTCTCTGAATACTCCAATGTACGTGCTACGACGAATAGTGTCCGGCTTCCCATCAATGTCGTACTCCTCAGCTTCAGTGCCTCAATAATGACCATCTCCACGTGTCGAGCGAATGCGAGGAGCCGAGGCATTTTTGCATTTGCCACCTTCAATCCTTCGGGCTGACCGTCTATTTGAAGAGACGGGGATTCTCAGATCCAAACCTCACTCTCCCCCCTCGAGCAAGCATCCAACAGAGCGCTCCGAAAAAACCATTCCAACATGGCCGGCTGTCGCAGCTCTTCTGCTCGCTCTCCTCGCTCCAAGCGGGGGACTGGGAAGAGTGTTCAGTTCCTCATAGCCGTTGGATAGAGTTACAAACCCAAGGGTTTCTCCCACCGGCGTTCATGGTCCCCGTCTGAGCCGGAATAGCCACCTATAACAGCGGGGAACAGGCGGAGGGATCTCCCAATCCATCTCTAGAGGAGCGGATATGCCTCATCCCGCATCTGCTAAGGGGCGTCGGGTTTCCCATCCACCCATTCCTTCACGGGCTCCTGGAGTTCTACGGCCTCCAGTTGCACAACTTTACCCCCGCCTCCGTACTACACATAGCAGGGTACGTTGCCCTTTGTGAGCTATTTCTAGGCTGCGAGGCTCACTTCGGGTTATGGAAGAAGCTGTTCTGCCTTGTCCCCCGCAACCAGGGAGGATCCCTATGTCAAGTGGGCGGGGCTGAAGCATGGTGCATTGCCGATACCGGATACCTATCCGGCACTCCCAAGAAGGCACCAGAGAACTGGCATTCGGAGTGGTTTCATATTGATGACGTTCCCCTTCCGGATCCAGTCTGGACAGGTCTCCCCAAGTTCAGTAACGTTCCGCCGAAGACACGTCTAAGCTGGCGCCCCCGGGGCCCCCAAGAGGAGGATACCAGGGAGACATATTTCCTGATGAGCAGGATAAAATTATTGGCCAAATCCGGACTGACGATAGTCGAGGTTATGGCAATATGCATAATACGGGGAGTGCAACCGCTTCAATATCGAGGGAAGCCCATGTGGCACTTCAACAGCGAAGATGATGTCACCCGTTGTGGCCATAAGGGCCCGGACTCCGTCACTGCTCTGGCAAGGATATTGTCCGATTTATACAAAGGAGAAGAGGAATAATTCCTTCACATTAAACCGCGGGATGGATTCTCCATGTACAACCCCCGAAACTGGGTAAGTCGTTACTCCTTTCCCTGCTTCACTTATTGCGGTGTTCTTCGCTAAGATTATCTGCGTCGATATTTCCGAGCAGGAACTGAGGAGGGTCGTAGAAGGAATCTCCATCCCCTCCCCGCAGCCAGAGGACCCCGGAAGGGCCCTAGATCCAGGACTCGAAGAAGATCCGGATATTACCATGGAGCTTGTCAACGAGATATTTTATCAAGCGAGCTGTGATGGCGCCTCAGTGGCCCTTATTGCCGACTATCCCGGACTGCTACCTACGTCGTGTGTAAGCCAAGCTGAAAAACCTTATCCTCCGAAGAGGAATCCCTTCATATGTCATGCCTTACCCTTGAAGTGTCGTGTTTTTTGCAGAGACAACGGTCGGAGCGCGGGGCCGAGCCCATAGGGACTCGTCGACTACGGGTGTCCAGATCAGGCAGGCTCAAGAGGAAGGCGATAAGGGTCGACATGCCGCTGTAGAGGTAAGGCAAAACCTGTCCTGCGATTATGGTATTTGAAGTATAACAGCGCCCTTTGTGTCCTGGCAGGAAGAGGAGTAGTCGGACTATATCCGAGGATCCCGCCAATCACGCCTCCACCAGCCGGATTCCAGAACCGGCTTCGAGAGCGGAGGCGGATGCGGGGCCGATGCCCCATAGTTCTCTGACAGAGGACGCGGATATGCTCTCGACCACAAATTCCGAAGTAGAGAGCACCATGAATCACCGGCATCGATGGGCCGTGCTTCGGAACAACATCTTTTCCGAAGAGGCATTTAATGCCTTCAATTCGGGAGACGCATACATCCGAGCTGCTCAAGGCGGGCTTGCCCGAGCGACGGACCAGTATACCAAAGATATACGGGTAAGAAAATTTGACAAGCATGTATGTAGTAGCCCCTGAGACTTGAAATGGTTGGAACAACTGTTTTAAGGATCAATTTATGCACATGTCCTTGTAGATAAGAATGAACAATTGGCTCCGGAGCTGGAGGAATGCAAGGCCCAGCTGAGGGACACGGTTGCCAAGTTAGAGGAATCCCAGAAGGCCTCATCTGGTAACATTTGTCTCAATTGTACGAAGATGCACCAGTTTGTAAATGGTTGGTATAACAAGTCTAATAGAGAATTCTGCAGACAATCCCGGGGTGAATCCGGAGGGCGTAAGAGATGACGACTCGCATCTCAAAAGGCAGCTAAAGACTGGCGAGCGCATTCTTACGCAAGTTAGGCAGGAGAAGAACAATCTTCAAGATGCCAATGTCCGGCTGGACGTAGAATTAAAAGACGTCCGCGCCCAGCTGACGGACTCCGTGAAGGAGAACAAAAGGCTTCGACGCGGCATTTATGGTGAGTGCCTAGACGAACTGTATGATAGTTCGGCGAGGAAGTATATTGAATGAATTTTGCTTGCAGGAATGTTAACGGGTCACCCTGAGGAGGAGATGCCCTCATCTGCAAGTGATTTATTGCAAGACCTCTCGCAACTGCACGAGCGAGCTCGACAAGTGATGCAGGGTGTTGCTTAGGCCTTGTGGCCATCAAACTTACTGCCGAATGGCATGGGGGAGCTTGTGGATATGCTTCAAGGAGCACGACGGCGCTTCTGATTGTGGAAGATGTCAGCTTGCCGGCAAGGTGCAAGAGAAGCGTGGGCTAGGGTGAAGACGCGCTACACCAAGACGCGATGGGCAAGAAATTCCCGTGAGTCTGGTATATGACCAGGTAGCGTTAGCCGCCAAGTATTCTCAACAGGATTGTAAGCTAGATAGCCTGTTAGATGATATAGAGGAGGAATATAGTCAGTCCAAGTGAGTGTGTAATTCAATGGACATAATTAGTCCCTAGCCGGATTAAAATCATTTGTCATGGCGGACCTTTTCGCTTCAGCCCCCGGATCCTACAGTCCGGGGTGTGTCCGAATACCCGATCAGTTATACAGAACCGGGGTATGCGTGGAAACCAGGCGTATGGGTCATAAGTGCTTGAACAGACATGTACCCAACTAGTTATGTTATATTACATGGATAGTAAGAAACATCTTCCAGGGATAATAGTTCCGTTAGGGGTTCCTTTCCCTGGGTACGCATGCGCCGATGCACATGTCTGGACTGCGAACAATGGCGCAGGATACAAGACTTCTGGGGATTTACGTTGTAATAAATTAATACATCTTTTGTTCACTGACCGAATATTCTCTTAAGGACGCTAGCTTTCGGCTTCACCAGTCTGAGGTACACATCCGGCTGAACCGGCAGTAACAATCGCAGAGGTGCTCCCCTTATGCCCTAGCCGAATTAAAGGGAACGCAGGGCATAAACACAAGAGCCAGGCAACCCAGCTTGGCCACATCTTAAGTCATATTGATGCATATAATGGTGAAGAAAAGGCACATACGAAAAAAAAACGCATATGTGATGGGCAAAAAGGCCATTAGAGTAATTATTTTTAGCTTCCGTATAGGAAGCCCCCATGTATTGCTTACACACATAGTGTGGCCGGAGTGATCCGGGAGTCCGCACTGTATTAAATACTTTGTGTGAAGAGGAAAAAGGTCGAGAAAGGAAAAGGGATGGAGCATAATTAAAAAGGAGGGGTAAGGAGACGAACACTGAGTTCGGCGCTAGGAATAGAATCTCCGGAGTCTGGCCGTGTTCCATGGGTTCGGCTCGAGTCTGTTATCAGATGCATTACGTAAGCGGTACGCTCCTCCGGTGAGAACTTTGTCAATGATGAAGGGACCTTCCCACTTGGGTTTGAGCTTGTCCTTCTTATTCTCCGGTAGGCGTAGGACGAGCTTGCCAATGTTACAAGTTTTGGCCCGCACTTATCTGCTTTGGTATCGCTGAGCCAGCTGTTGATAGAATGCAGAACGGGCTTTTGTGACGTCGCGCTCCTCCTCCAAGGCATCCAAGTTATCCTGCCGATCTAACTTGGCTTCCTTCTCTTCGTACATGCGTACGCGTGCGAATCATGTATTATGTCGCAGGGTAATACTGCTTCCCCGCCGTACACCATGAAAAATGGTGTATATCTGGTGGTGCGATTCGGCGTGGTCCGCAGCCCCCAGAGTACGGAGTCAAGCTCTTCGACCCAGTGCGTGTCCGACTCAGTCAAGGATCACACTAGTCTGGGTTTGATGCCGCTCATGATGAGACCGTTTGCCCGTTCAACCTGGCTGTTTGTTTGGGGATGGTAGACGGATGCGTAGTCAAGCTTAATGCCCATTTTGCCGCACCACATTTTCACCTCATCGGCTGTGAAATTTGAGCCATTATCAGTGATGATGCTGTGGGGGACACCGTATCAGTGTACGACCCCGGATATGAAATCTATTACTGGTCCGGATTTGACCGTTTTGACTGGTTTGGCTTCTATCCATTTGGTGAATTTGTCCACCATGACGAATAAGTATTTCTTTCTTATGGCTTTCCCCTTTAAGAGGTCTGACCATATCCAGCACCCAGACCGCGAAGGGCCAAGTTATGGGGATTGTTTGGAGAGCGGTAGGGGGCATATGACTCTGATTGGCGAAGAGCTGGCAACCGACGCAATGTTGGACATGGTCCTGTGCGTCTGCTTGGGCCGTCGGCCAATAGAAGCCTGTACGGAAGGTCTTGCTGACTAGTGCTCGAGCCGCGGCGTGGTGCCCGCCCAGTCCGGCATGGATTTCAGCAAAATGCTGCCGCCCTTCCTCTTCGGAGATGCACCTTTGGAGCACTCCAGTCGCACTTTTCTTATAGAGTTCCCCTTCATGGACTTTGTAAGCTTTAGAACGCCAGACGATGCATCATGCTTCAGTTTGGTCTTTGGGGAGCTCCTGCCTGTTTAGGTAGGCCAAGAAAGGCTCAGTCCACGGGGCGATTACAGCCATGATTTCATGGGCCGAAGATGTTATTTCGGTGGTAGAGCCTCCGATTATGTCTGATGGTTCGGAATCTGGGGGTGTCTTCGGATCCGTGCTAGTATTGCCGGACTCCCCTTCCCATACTACGGATGGCTTGAACAACCTTTCCAGGAATATGTTAGGTGTGACAGGGTCATGTTTAGCGCTGATGTGGGCGAGGACATCCGCCACTTGATTATTTTCTCGAGCCACATGGTAGAATTCGAGCCCCACGAACCCAACTGACATTTTGAGGACGACATTATGGTAGGCCACCATTTTTGGATCCTTGGCATCAAAGTCTCCGTTTATTTGTGATATTGCAAGGTTTGAATCCCGGCACACTTCTAGGCATTGGATGCCCATAGAGACTGCCATCCGAAGACCATGCAACAGAGCCTCATATTTGGCTGCATTGTTGGAGTCTGTGTATAATATTTGGAGGGCGTACTGGACCGTGTCTCTGGTGGGAGATGTCAGGACTACACCTGCTCCCAATCCGGCCAGCATTTTAGAGCCGTCGAAGTGCATGATCCAGTTAGAGTACGCGCCGTACTCTTTAGGGAGTTCGACTTCTGTCCATTCGGTGACAAAGTCAGTCAGTACTTGCGACTTGATGGCCCGCTGTGGTTTTATGTTATGTCGAATGGAAGGAGCTCGATGGACCATTTAGCGATCCGGCCCGTAGCGTCGCGGTTATTTATTATGTGATTGAGTGGTACTTCGGAGGCCACCATAATCGAACACTCTTGAAAGTAGGGTCGTAGCTTCCGGGATGCCATGAAGAACGTGTATGCTATTTTTTGATAGTGTGGGTATCGGGATTTGCATGGGATGGGGACCGTGGATACGTAATAAACCAGCTTTTGGAGCGGGAATTTGTGTCCGTCAATTTCTGGTTCGACGACGAGCACTGCGCTTACAACTTGATGTGTTCGAGCTATGTACAGCAGCATTGGTTCGCTGATATTTGGCACTGTTAGGAATGGATTGCTGGCCAATAAGGTCTTTATTTCATCGAGTTCGGCTGTGGCTGCATCCGTCCACACGAAGTGTTCGGTGCGCCGAAGAAGGCGATAAAGAGGTAATGCCTTTTCTCCTAATCTGGAGATAAAGCAACTCAAAGTAGCTACGCATCCAGCTAGCTTCTGGATGTGCTTGAGGTCTGTTGGTATTGCCAACTGCGACAGAGCTCGGAATTTTGCCGGATTCGCTTCAATTCCTCTATTGGAAACAATGAAGCCCAGCAGTTTCCTAGAGGGGATGCCGAAAACGCATTTTTCAGGGTTCAGCTTGATGTCGTATGTTCGGAGGTTATCGAACATAAGCCTCAAGTCCTCTATTAGGGTTTCGACGTGTATTGTCTTTATGACCACGTCGTCCACATATGCCTCCACTGTTTTGCCGATTTGCTTTTCCAGGCATGTTTGCATCATGCGTTGGTAGGTTGTGCCGGCATTCTTAAGCCCGAAAGGCATAGTGTTGAAGCAGAAAGGGCCATATGGCGTTATGAAAGCTGTTGCAGCTTGGTCGGACTCTGCCATCTTTATTTGGTGATATCTAGAGTATGCGTCGAGGAAACACAGCGAGTCGTGTCCTGCTATGGTGTCGATGATTTGATCGATGCGAGGGAGGGGAAAGGAATCCTTGGGGCAAGCCTTGTTGAGGTCTTTGAAGTCGACGCATAGGCGCCAAGATTTGTCCTTGTTTGGTACCATCACCAGATTTGCCAGCCAATCCGGATGCTTGATATCTCTAATGAAACCGGCCTCGAGTAGCTTGGCTAGCTCTTCACCCATGGCTTGCCGCTTGGGCTCTGAAAACCGCCTTAGAGTCTGCTTGACAGGTTTGTATCCTTTCAGTATATTGAGGCTATGTTCGGCCAATCTGCGTGGGATGCCCGGCATGTCCGATGGGTGCCAGGAAAAAATGTCCCAATTCTGGCGTAAGAAGTCTCGTAGTGCGGCATCCATTGCGGGGCTCAATTGAGTCCCGATGTAAGTTGTCTTCGTGGAGTCCGTTGGATGGACTTGGAATTTTACTATCTCGTCTGTGGGTTTGAATGAGGTGGACTTGGGTCGCTTGTCGACTATCACGTCGTCCCTGTCCATGGTGGCATGCAGTGTTGTTAATTCTTCGGCTGCTAGGGCTTCGGATAATGCTTCCAAGGCTAGTGCCGCGGTTTTATTTTCGGTGTGAAGTGCGACGTCCGGATCACTGGCTAGAGTGATGATTCCATTGGGTCCGGGCATTTTAAGCTTCCTGTACCCGTAATATGGTATAACTTGGAAGCTTGTAAACGCGTCCCGCCCTTGAAGGGCGTGGTATCCGCTGCTGAAAGGAGCCACTTGGAATGTGATTTCTTCGGACCTATAATTCTCTGGGGTGCCGAACACCACATTGAGTGTGATTTTTCCTGCACACCGCGCTTCCCGGCTAGGGATAATCCCCCTGAAGGTTGTGCCTCTTTGTTCAATTCGGCTTTTATCAATTTCCATCTTGTTGAGTGTTTCTTCATAGATCACGTTCAATCTGCTTCCGCAATCCATGAGTACTTTTGTGAGCCGAAAGCCATCCACGATTGGGCTAAGGACCAGAGCGGCTGGTGGCCGGATGGTTTGGAATCGAGGTTCGTCACAGGCATTGAAGGTTATAGCAGTGTCGTTCCATGGATTTATTTTTGTCACATGGCAGATTTCAGTGGGGCTTCGATGAGCTCGCTGACGCCTATTGTTTGAGGCGAAAGTCTCGAAGACTGTTAATACCGTATTGTGTTCTTTAGCGGGATGTTGTTCCGCCTTATGGCTTACAAGGAGATCCTCACCACTTTTTGCTACCTGTCGGAGTATCCAACATGCCCTAAGGCTATGGGTTGGTGTTGTGTCTGGAGTACTGTGGAGTTTGCATGGCCCATTGAGCCATTCTTCCAATATGGTTCCCCGCCCTGGGGTGGGCTTTGGTTTCTTGGGGATTGGATCGGACGACTTACGAGAGTTCGCCCGTTTAGTTTGGACAAAGGTTTTGGTGAGAGCTGGACTATCCCAAAATTATGTTTGGGTTTTCCAGGCGCTTTCCATCACACAATACTTCTATACTATGGTTGCCAAGTCAGCAATGTGTACTATGTCACGGTGACTTATAGCATTAAGGATACCTTTGTTCATGCAGTATTTGCCGAAAAGTGAGACTACGTCCTCCTCGCGACAGTCCTTGACCTTATTTAGCACAAGGAGGAATCTGTCCCAGTAGCGATGTACTGTCTCCTGGGGCTCTTGCCTGATATGGGAGATACGGTTTAAGTCCGGGTGAGCGGGAGTAGCTGAATCCGGATTCTGATCCGATCTAGCGCCCAGGGGCATGGGAGCTCCCGAGTTCAATAGCTCGGGATCCAAAGTGCTGCCCAATTTTTCTGGCCGAATACCCAATCCCAAGTCCGGGATCTGGGTCATGTCTTCCCTTAAGCGAGAGTCCGGCTCAGGGAGCTCGGTGATCCAGACATAATTAGTCCTCAAAATAGAGGGATAATCCGCATGTGGTTCCTCCACTACCGCTATCTCATGGGTGGCCGACGGGGATTTAATGTCCCTTTGGTCGGGTTTAAGCCCGATCCGATCATAGTCCATAGCGATTCCCAAAGCGGCGATGCGATCCAAGAGCTCATTAAGGGAGGAGAGCTCTATCGGATCCATCCATTCAGCGAGTTCCGAATTAATGCGAAGGTTATGCGTGATGACCCGAGAGGCCATCATCAGCGCGACAGCCGATGGGGCGGCCATGATGAAGCCGCCAAGTCGGAGAGTTTGGCCTACAACCAGAACTCCCCCAGAGGTAATGTTGTCCTTGACAACGAGACGAGCCATCGAGCCTTGCAGCAACGACACAGAGGAACTCTCAATGAAAGCACCAATGTCGGTGTCAAAACCGGCGGATCTCGGGTAGGGGGTCCCGATCTTTGCATCTTAGGCTGATGGTAACAGGAAGCGAGGGACACAATGTTTACCCAGGTTTGGGCTCTCTCGATGGAGGTAAAACCCTACTTCCTGCTTGATTAATATTGATGATATGAGTAGTACAAGAGTAGATCTACCATGAGATCCTAGAGGCTAAACCCTAGAAGCTAGGCTATGATGATTATGATTGTAGTTGTGATCGGCCTTCTAAGGACCAACCTCCCCGGTTTATATAGACACCGGAGAGGGCAAGGGTTTACACGGAGTAGGTTACAAGGAAGGAAATACAATATCCGGATCACCAAGCTTGCCTTCCATGCAAAGGAGAGTCCCATCCGGACACGGGCCGGAGTCTTGAGTCTTGTATCTTCACGCTCCAATAGTCCGGACGATGTATATCGTCCGGCTTGTCCGGATACCCCCTAATCCAGGAGTCCCTCAGGCTGCTCAGTGTTCGACTGCTAGAGCCACCACATATTCTTCCAACAGTAAGGAATGCTCTGTATTTCCGCTAACTATGATGACGCCATGCAGACCGGGCATCTTCAGTTTAACGTAGGTGTAGTGCGGTACTGCATTAAAACGAGCAAAGGCCGTTCTTTCGAGTAGTGTGTGATAGCCGCTTCGGAATGGAGCGATGTCGAAGATTAGTTCTTCGCTTATGAAGTTGTCAGGAGAGCCGAATAAAACCTCTACTACTAGAGAGCCCGTACAGCGGGCCTCGACGCCTGGTATAACTCCTTTAAAGGTAGTATTGCTTTGGCTGATTCTTGACGGGTCAATCCCCATTTTGCGGACAGTGTCCTGATATATTAGGTTTAGACTACAGCCGCCGTCCATAAGGACTTGGGTGAGATGGTACCCATCAATTATTGGGTCGAGCACCAAGGCAGCCGATCCTGCGTGCCGGATGCTAGTCGGATGATCCCTGCGATCAAAAGTGATCGGGCAGGCCGACAAGGGATTGAATTTTGGGGCGACAGGCTCCACAGCGTATACGTCTCGGAGTGCGCATTCACTTTTTTGACTTCTTGTGGGAATTTTTTCTGTCCCCCGGTGTTCGGCTGGCGAGGGTCATCCTCGTCTTCACTTGGCGTCTCCCTCCCCTTGTGTTCGGCATTTAGCTTGCCGGCCTTCTTGAAAACCCAGCACTCTTTGTGGGTGTGGTTTGAAGGTTTTTCGGGTGTGCCATGAATCTGACATAATTTGTCTAGAATCTTGTTTAGGCTGGATGGTCCATCTCTGCTGCCTTTAAATGGCTTCTTTCGTTGACCGGGTCGAGAGCCCCTGAATCCGGCATTGACTGTCGTGTTATCTGGGCTGTCTTCATTGTTTCGACGCTTATTTTTATTGCGTCACGGATTCCCATTGCCATCCCTGACTTTGGATGTACCTGGGTCGCTGGTGCCGCTACGGGCTAGCCAACTGTCCTCGCCCGTGAAAAAGCGGGTCGTAAGGCTTGTTAAGGCTGCCATTGTCCTTGGATTTTCCTGGCCGAGGTGCCTGGCAAGCCATTCGTCTCGGATACTATGTTTGAAGGCCGCTAAGGCTTCGACATCTGGGCAGTCGACGATTTGATTCTTCTTAGTAAGAAATATGTTCCAAAGTTTTCGAGCTGACTCTCTGGGCTGTTGAATTATGTGACTTAAGTCGTCTGCATCCGGATGTCGGACATAGGTCCCTTGAAAATTGGCCCTAAAAGCATCCTCAAGTTCTTCCCAACTTCCTATTGAGTTTTTGGGAAGGCTTTTCAACCAGTGCCGAGCTGGTCCTTTCAGCTTGAGGGGTAGGTATTTAATGGCGTGGAGATCATCTCCGCGAGCCATGTGGATATGAAGGATAAAGTCCTCAATCTAGACCCCAGGGTCTGTCGTTCCGTCGTATTCCTCTATATTCACGGGGTTAAATCCTTCCGGAAATTTATGGTCCAACACCTCATCTGTGAAGCACAGGGGGTGTGCGGTACCCCTGTATTTGGACGTGTCGTGGCATGCTGTCAACGGTTGTTGTGTTCAGTGCTGATTCCTAGCTGGTATTCGATCAATGTGATCGTTTTGGTAGCTCTGATCCTGTGCCGAAGCGCTCTTCCTAGATCCATAGATGGACCTGGCCATACCAAACTTTTTGTCCAGGAGCTCACGTAAATTGTGTGTTGACCTGTGTGCGGCATCATTAGCTGTCCAGTCACGGCCACAGGGTGGTCGGTCCGGCTAATCGGTCGTTTTCGGCTGAATGCGCTCTATGGCCTCGTCGTCAAATTTGGGAAGCAGCTTGCGCTTTGGATAGCTCTTTGTGTGATGATCGCCGCCGTATTTTTCTCCAGTGTCCAGCACTTTTGTTCCACCTGCGGTTGAGCGTATCCTGCGCGGCCTTAAGCCTTTGCTTCTGCTTCTTTAGGCTCCTCACGGTGGCAATAAGCCTTCTGTGGAGGTTCTCTTGTTCCAAGAGTTTTTCTGGGATGATGAGTGCATCATCGTCCGAACTATTCTCCTCTCCGGAGATAGGGTGGTGAAATTTACCCTCGAGATCGGCGTCCTCTGACGTCGGCTCCGGACTATGTTCACCGTCCCTTGGCTCATCCTGCTCCATCGCTGGGTCCATGGGGTTTTCGTTTCCTTTGTAGTCGACCGGGGTATTATTATTTCTTGCGCTCTTGTCACTGTTTTTACTGTGGCAGGATTTAGAGCGGCGCCTATGGCGCCGCTTTGGTGGCTTATCGAGGGGATTATCCTTCGTTGCATCATCACCATCGCCTTCTCTTGGTGTGTCCACCATATATATATCATATGATGAGGTGGCAGTACAGCGCCTAGTGGGCGGTGGTTCCTGTTCTTCTCCTGCATTGTCGTAAATACCGTCGACATCTTCGGAGTCGAAATCGAGCGTGTCGGTTAGGTCATTGGGAGTGGCTATGAAGTGGCTGGTGGGTGGGGGACGAATTTATTCATCGTCCGCTTCCCACTCAAGCCGGACATAGTTCGGCCAAGAGTCTCTTGAGAAGGAAAGAGACTTTAACGAATTTAGCACATCACCCAAGGGCGAGTGCTGAAAAATATCCGCGGAGGTGAACTCCATGACCAGTGCCCAATCAGATTCGATAGGCACGGGCTTACGCGGTTCGGATCCTGTAGCCGGAGACGAGTCCGGGAGTCTGATGACACCACCTTCACCGAAGGTGGGAGCAGTGTTCGGACCCAACGCTGATGAGTGTGCAGTCTCCGTGGCAGGGGTCCATCCACCCGTCCTCGGAAGGCGCGATGTGCTCTGGGTTGATTCCCAGGGCTGCCGCAGGTGCGATCTCCCGAACACTGTCTGATGGCAGATCTAAGTCATGCTCGTCGCGACTGTTCGACGTACCTGACATGGGCTCGAATCCGTTGAAGATCAAGTCTCCGCGGATATCAGCAGTATAGTTCAAGCTTCCTAACCTGACCTGATGGCCAGGGGCGTAGCTATCGATGTGCTCCAGGTGGCCAAGCGAGTTGGCCCGTAGTACGAAGCCGCCGAATACGAAGATCTGTCCGGGAAGGAAAACCTCCCCCTGGACTGCGTCGTTGAAGATGATTGAAGGAGCCATCGAGCCTTATCGCGATGACACAGTGGAACTCTTAGTGAAAGCACCAATGTCGGTGTCAAAACCGGCGGATCTCGGGTAGGGGGTCCCAAACTGTGCGTCTAAGGCTAATGGTAACAGGAGGCAGGGGACACGATGTTTTAACCAGGTTCGGGCCCTCTCGATGGAGGTAATACCCTACTTCCTGCTTGACTGATCTTCATGATATGAGTATTACAAGAGTTGATCTACCACGAGATCGTAGAGGCTAAACCCTAGAAGCTAGCCTATGATTATGATTGTTGTTGTTCTACGGACTAAACCCCTCCGGGTTATATAGACACTAGAGGGGGCTAGGGTTACACAGAGTTGGTTACGGAGAAGGAAATCTACATATCCGAATTTCCAAGCTTGACTTCCACGCAAAGGAGAGTCCCATCTGGACACGGGACGAAGTCTTCAATCTTGTATCTTCATAGTCCAACAGTCCGGCCAAAGTATATAGTCCGGTTGTCCGAGGACCCCTTAATCCAGGACTCCCTCAGCCCCACACTCGTGGGCCACTCGTAGCTCCCCTGACCTAGTTCCTTCACCTATATATACTCTTATACCCTAAAAACATGAGGGGGGGGCCACGAAACCACTTTCCCACCACTGCAACCTTTTGTACCCGTGAGATCCCATCTTGGGGACTTTTCCGGTGATCTGCCGGAGGGGAATTCAATCACGGAGGGCTTCTAAATCAACACCATTGCCTCTACGATGAAGCGTGAGTAGTTAACCACAAACCTTCGGGGCCATAGTTATTAGCTAGATGGTTTCTTCTCACTCTTTGATTCTCAATACAAAGTTCTCCTCGATGTTCTTGGAGATCTATTCGATGTAATACTCTTTTGAGGTTTGTTTGCCGAGATCCGATAAATTGTAGATTTATGATCAAGATTATCTATGAATATTATTTGGTTCTTCTCTGAATTCTTATATGCATGATTTGATATCTTTGCAAGTCCCTTTGAATTATCGGTTTAGTTTGGCCTACTAGATTGATCTTTCTTGTAATGGGAGAAGTGCTTCGCTTTGGGTTCAATCTTGCATTGTCTTTCCCAGTG
This sequence comes from Triticum dicoccoides, assembly GCF_002162155.2. Classification (NCBI taxonomy): domain Eukaryota; kingdom Viridiplantae; phylum Streptophyta; class Magnoliopsida; order Poales; family Poaceae; genus Triticum; species Triticum dicoccoides. The sequence goes on along the minus strand of NC_041387.1, from coordinate 313,329,642 downwards.
ACAGTAGGGGCAGCAAGGCACGTATTGTAGTGTTGCCATCAAGGGTAACAAAATGTGGTTTTCATCATATTGCTTGAGTTTATTCCTCATCAACATGTCATCTTGCTTAATGCGTTACTCCATTCTTTATGAACTTAATACTCTAGATGCATGCTGGATAGCGGTCGATGTGTGGAGTAATAGTAGTAGATGCAGGCAGGAGTAGGTCTACTTGACACGGACGTGATGCCTATGTTCATGATCATTGCCTTATATGTCATCATAACTATGTGCTTTTCTATCAATTGCTCGGCAATAATTCGTTCACCCACCGTAATATATGCTATCTTGAGAGAAGCCACTAGTGAAACCTATGGCCCCCGGGTCTCTTTTCCATAGTATTGAATCTCGTTTACATCTTGCTACTTTCCGATCTACTATTTTTCAATCTTTACTTTCCAATCTATAAACCAAAAATACCAAAAACATTTACTTTATTATCTCTATCAGATCTCACTTTTGTGAGTGACCGTGAAGGGATTGACAACCCCTTTATCGCGTTGGTTGCAAGTTCTTGATTGTTTGTGCAGGTATTCAGTGACTTGTGCGTCATCTGCTACTGGATTGATACCTTGTTTCTCAAAACTGAGGGAAACACTTACGCTACTTTGTTGCATCACCCTTTCCTCTTCAAGAGAAACCCAACGCAAGCTCATGAGGTAGCAAGAAGGATTTCCGGCGCCGTTGCCGGGGAGATCTACGTCAACTCAAGCCATACCAAGTACCCATCATAAACTCTTCTCCCTTGCATTACATTTTTCATCATTCACCTCTCGTTTTCCTCTCCCCCACTTCTAAAATGGTTTTCGAAAACCTTTGCCTTTTGTTCGCCTTCTTCCCATATGTCTTTTTGTTTGTGTTTACATGTGCCTTCTATTTTCTTGCATCTTTGCTTGCCGAAAATCTATTGATATGGATCCACTTAAAGTGTTCTACTTGGATCTTGTTCGATCGATATGTGCACATGCTGAAACCTCAACTAGTTTAGTTGAGGGAAAATCTTTAGATGAGCATGCTCATTTTGTGCGTCATCATTTGTCTGAAAAAGGGAAGCTCTTATGGTATCAAATAAATAGTTTGCTCTGCTATGCTTGGAATCTTTGTGAAATTTATGATTTTACTTGTTGCTCTAAGAAACCTAAAAAACAACTCCCCTACCTATGTGAGTTTAATGATAATGAATCTTATCTTCTTATGCAAAGGGTGTTTATAGTTACTATGATATCAAACAAATTGAATTTGTTGCTTTTAAGGGTTCTTATGAAGTTGCTTCTTTGATTGAAAAGTATGATATTACTCTCTACGAATCTGAAACTTTTGACATACTTAAATATTGCTATGAAAACTATGCTTATAATGTCTATGTCAAAGAATTTATTGAAAGAATGACCGTTGCTTTGGAAGAAAATAATGATATGCAGGAATCTATAGATAATTATGATTCTGATGATTCGATTGAAATATCCCTTGATGAACATGATGCTTGCTATTCTTGTGGCCATGATGCCAATATTTATGAAGACGAATTTGCTATAGTTCCTTATGTTAAACATGAGATCGTTGCTATTGCACCAATACTTGATAGTTCCTTCAATGAAAAGCATGATTGCAATGATGTTATTATAAATTCTCTTAATGTCAATTGTGTTAATGATATACAAAACCTCAAGCTTGGGGATGCTAGTTTTGCTATTACTACTATTTGTTGCAATGATCATGATTGGGGTGATTCTTCTTATGATGTTGAAACTTTATTTAAGCCCCATGATGAACATGAGATTGATAATAGTGTTTGAAATATGATTGAAAGTGGGTTTGGAAGAGTGTCAACTTTAGATCTCACATATTTGGAGAATGTTCAATCTTATGATTTTTTTGATAAAAGTGGGTTTGGAGAGGTCACGACTTTAGTTAATGTTAGTCCCACTATTTTGGAAGAGTGTCAACTTCGTATGCATGTGGATCATGTTGGAAATATTTTTTGTGATAGCTATTTTCTTGAATTTGCTTATGATCCCACATGTAATTATTACGAGAGAGGAAAGTATGGTTGTAGAAATTTTCATGTTATTAAATTACCTCTCAATATGTTGAGATTGCTATTATTTCTTTCCGCTTCCTTGCATATGCTAGTTTTTGCTTGCTATGATAATTTGTTTTCCTATAAGATGCCTACGCATAGGAAGTATGTTAGACTTAGATGTGTTTATCACGTGTTTCATGATGCTCTCTTTGCACTTCAATTCTTTTTCTTTCATGTGAGCATCATTGAAATTTCAATGCCTAGCTAGATAAGCTATAGGGAGGGAGGGGAAAATGTGACGCAGGACTCGCCCGCTGTGGGTTTATATAGCAGACTAGTAACCATTGGGATTTTGGGGGATTTCACCAAGTAGGGCGGGAAGCATGCGCGGGAACCTGCGCGGTTGCGCGGGAAAGGGCGCACCACCGTTTGGCCAAAAGAACGCCTCGCGTGCTGCTCAAGCTAGCGCTCGAAGCCGTCTGCGGCAGCGGGGTGCAAACACATGTGAGAGGAGGACAAAAGGACATGTACTTATACAATTAATAAAAAACGTTTGCGATTTAATTACCTACTACCCCCGTCCTGGTTTATAAGTAGGATTTAACTAATAAAATATGAATGCATGTAACCAAAGATTATATCGTTGGATTCGTATTTGAACATAGTTTCTAATTATATAATTTGTATAACATGCATTAACATTTTGTTGGTTAAATTTAACAAAATATGGCACATAATATAAATGGGACTAATAGACCAAGACGGAGGTAGTAGCACATGGCTGCTCTCTACGCAGCGACGCAACTGTCGGCCGGCTTGTAGACGATCATTCCCTGCGTGTTCAACTGCTCTATGCGTGTGGTTGCTCGCGGTTGAGGTGGTCGCGGCGTGCTCTGCTCGCGTCCCACTGCGCGCGCTCTGGCCTCGTGTCCCCCAGGCGCTCTACCCTCATCTCTCCATGCGCCTTGCCAGTGTTTGGGCGCGCATGATAATGTACGTTTGTGCTGCCATTATGCATGCGGTTGTGCCTGGCGCGTCGCCACGATGCAGTTACCCGCTGCAAAAACTGCCATGTGGATGTGCCGAGAATCTAGGCCGCCCGGCCTCATTTATTCCAGCAGCCATTTACCTTCATCTCCCGTGCCACATGACACAATAAGCACACCCACGACGAGACATATAGAGAGGACATCCAGCGGCTCCAATGACGCCTCCCCGTGGCTCCACCGGCGCTCCCAGCAGTCGATGACGACAATAGGGGGCAGTTCACCATACATCACATAGTGGACACCCATGTGAGGGAGAAGGCCCTCTCAGTGGTGTACACGAACGAGCCGGTCTCGGTGGAGATATCCATCCAAACTACGGAGCAGTTGCTTGTTCAGGACAAGTACCAAGTGGTCGGCTTCGACCTCGAGTTCACCAGCGGTCGTGTCGGGCATGATCAGAAAGTTGTCATCGACCAGTTGTGCATGCGACATGACGTCCTCGTCTACCACTACCACATGGCCATAAGGCCTTGCGAGCGTTTCTCCATGTTTATCAACATCTCCGACTACAGTTTCGCTACGGTGGACACCATCAATGATCTAAAAGCGCTCAAGGTTTCGAGCTTGAAATGCCAGAATCTTGTCAACGTCCAGGACCACTACAAGGGGTGGGCAGTGACAACAACAAACAGAAATCGCTAGTTGACCTCGCCTCGGTCATCATGGACCCCTACTACATGAAGATGAAGGATGAGAGCAAGAAGGACAAGAACGCATGGCATAGTGTCTGGCTTCAGAGACTGGATGAACAACACGTCAAGTACTCGGCCAAGGACGCGTACACAAGCTACGAAATGTACAGGCGGATCGTTGACATGAGGAAGTGTCTTCTTCCTGCCCCAGATGAGGGATCGAGCCACAGAGCAGTGGCGGGGGCGTCACAAGAAGTAGATGATTAGATGATCGTTTCTCCTAGTTTAGAATGCAAGCAATTGTTTATTGAGGTGTGTGCTAATGATCTGTATAGTCACTTATGTAATTGGATGTTTATTTCA
>NC_041387.1:313296573-313325095 GCF_002162155.2 Triticum dicoccoides | reverse complement strand
AAATCACACGGCTCATTAGCAGCAATCGTTTGTGTTATTATTGATCTTCGCACACATTTCTAATTACGGACCTGTTTGTCGCGTATCACATAGATCTTGTTCACTTGAACTGTTTCTATTGTCTTGGTTCAGCGCGAACACCTTGATCTGGCTGTCCGTTTCTATTGTGTTGCCTAATCACACACAGTTCATCCTAGTGAACTGTATGCCATATATCACACACACCCGCATCTGGCTGTCCATTTCTGTTGTTCCGCCTCATCGCAAATAGTTCTGCTGGATTAACCATTTGCCATGCATCGCACACGTAACTCTAATCTAAACCGTGTTTGATGTCACCGCCATCACAATCATTTTGTATCTTTTTAAGGTTTTGTTATGTCAACATTTGTGATTAATGCATCTCACAAAGTTTCATCAAAGGGTCTCTGATTGGACTGTCGCGTTTGGGCCAGCCTGCAGTATGAGCGGCTGAGGATTGTGCAGCAACTGAGGGAATTGGAGCTTCCCTTGAGGTAGTTGCCTGAGGAATATTCTCTGAGGGCTTTGCAGTTGAGTAACTTGGCCATGAGGGCATTGATCTTGAAGATTTAGGCTTCACAACTGATTTCTTCAGGATGGCCTTCTTTGGCGTTGTTCTGCTAGCAGAGGCCTCAACAGCAGCAGTAGCTCGAGAATCCTCATTCAATTTCGTCACTGCCTTGGCTGCAATCTTGTTCAGTTTGCCCTGTCTCTAAGCCCATTGTTTGGGAAATTCCTCACCATGCCTGATGCTGGTAGGATCAGCTCTTTAGCCACCAACCAGGGGTGGTTTTGGGCATGGAGGAGTTAGAGCGAATTTCTTCATGTACTTTGGAGTAACCTAATGATATTCCTTCCATTCATTTGCCCATCTCCTCTCAATTCTCTGAATGCACATTTTGCACTGTGTTTTGGTTTATTTCCCATGAGTATCTTCATCAGGAGTGCAATATTCATCATAAATATCCTCGGGGATTTCAAACACTGTGTTTTTCTCCGGCTTCTTTCCTCCTTTCTGAGGTCTTTTCCTTCTACTATTTTCCTCACTTCAGGATTTTTGAACTTTTGGAGATTCTGAGGGAGTTTACTATTTGTCTTCGAGGAACACTGTAAATGAGTTAAGTTGATGAGAACCTAGAGATTCATCAGCAAACATTTTATACCTGTGAACAGAGTATAGGTGCGAAGAATTTGAACAGGGTCCAGGCAAAACAAAGCGACCCACACCTATGGATCACCACAATCTATAAATTTTCCCTCCTACATCTTGCAAGTATCTTGATGAGAAAATGACATGACAACGATCGTGCACAGCTTAATCAAAGTTTTTTTGTAGGCTTGACCAGCAAATGCAATTAACCGGATACATTTCAAAAAGCAAAGTGTCGGGAATCAGCGGACTACACGCAATCTCTCCAAGTTAGATACTCCTTAAGCATAATCGCAAGAAGGCAAAATAGGCAAACTCCCGTGGGAGCATGTAAACATCCATGTATTTTTAATACATATAATGATGAATAAAATACAGAGTTTGCATACTTATTTCCGTGTTTGTCATGTATTTTTTTAAACAAAATGTCACACCCGCTGGAACCTTATTCTCCTCCCATCTTCATTGCGCTTCGATCGTCGTCAAACTTTGTCTTGCTCACTTCTACTGGCCAAAAACCAAATTAGGTCTTGTGAATGAACCAATAAATATCGTTTGGTGGATCTAGAAGTTCTCTTCGATGTGATAAAAAAGAAATTCATAAAGTATTATGTGATGGATCTGCTACAAATTCTCGTTGATGTTATGAAACAAGGACAAAATAAGATGAGTCCCCGTAGTACTACGGGACAACTCTGCTACAAGTGTTCCATCAATAAATTAAATATGTGTGCATATTGTACGTCTGGGCATGCATGTATATCCCTCTTGGGTTGCATGTATTTGCTTAAGAAAAATGCATGCATGTCACGCACCTTCCGTTTGTTTTTTTCTCTGCCCAAATTATCATACAGACTTGGTCTGTGGAGAAAGAAAATTTCTTCTTACTAAAGTTCCCAAGCCTTCTACATAATTAGATATCTGGCACGTAATCCTTCCCAAGTGATAGCAAAACTAAACAACATGGCCATGCGTCATGCACTCATTCCTCTCGCTACTCCATGTGGTAAAAAAACATGTCACACAACTTCTGTTCTTCCTCCTATGTCCAAATAATCATACATGAGACTTTTGTCTGTAAAAGAAAGTTCTCTTTCCTACGGTAAAATAAAAGAGATAAGGTTCTTGTCTAAACATCTCACGTGTAAGCATGCATCATGCGCGTACATGAGTCATGCATGTAGCATCCTCCCCTAGCGATCCTCCCCTCCTAGCGTTGTGTGCCTCTCCGGCCGCAGCAGCCACCGCTCCCGCTGGCTGCCACTCCCGCGCCGGCGGCCATCATACTCACTGGTCGCCACTCCGGCACTGGCGGCCAACATCTCCGCCGGCCGTCACTCCTACATAGGCGACCAACATCCTTCTCGTACTCTCCTTCAGTTCTTGTGATCTCGTTTCGATATGGCCCTTTCTAACCTCAAGTACGAGCCGGGGTTGGCGTTTGAGGCTTTCATCTGGAAGTAATTTGGTGCGCCTGTGAACCATTTTGAAGGTTGCAAGCTCAAGCAATTTGTCATGGTGGCGGAATTATCTCGTTCAAAGCTCTGAATCAACGCTGATTCGGTCAGTCCCATTCAGAAATCTTGCTTTGGTGGTCATGCCTCCCATTTCATGGTATCCTGTCTACAAAATTGGTCTTTCAAGTTCAGTGTTGCCTCTAGAGATGTGGGTTTCGCAATCCTCAAAGGTGGGAATTGTTCAAATGATCTATTCAATATGGGTTTAAGGGAGGACTGGATTTCCGCAAAGAATTCAGACTTTATCAACAAGAAATTGAGCAGGAATGGACCTTGGTTGATCATTCCAAAGACCGCAGATCTTATGCTGAAGCAGTTCAATCTCCGCGAATTTTCCCTTTGAGAAATTTGAATGTTCATCCTTCAGGTATGCATGAATTGACTATTTCTCAGCGCCTGACTCAATCAAGGCCGTCTTCAAACCCCACCTTAACTGAACCGAATAACATCGCTATTGATGGGCCGGGATCAAGGGGCTTTCAAAATGCTGGGCCTGGCATTCGTTCAGGTGCCACTAAGGCCCATTCTGATATGTCTCCTTTTTGTGTTTGTTGCCTTGCGACGGGCCACTCTCGGCCCAATTGCGCTAATAAAATTCGCTGCCATGGGTGCAATAGGATGGCCCATGTTAAGGCTAATTGCAGAATACGTGGCACAATTAATGTTTTGGCTTCCAATACTTCACCCGTCAACCAGCAAAAAAATCCGAGGACTTCAGATTCTCAAGCAAACCGACCATCTCTTGGTGGTACCCACCCTGTCAGTGACTCACGTTCGAGCCATGTTTGGTCAAATCAACCTGACTCAAATTCTCTGGGACCACTCAGCAGAGACGCAGCCGCTCGGCTTGACGCCTCCAACTCCCACCGCATCGTTGCTCCTCTGCAACATCCGCATTCACCGCCTCTGGTTTCCACTGTTTCTCCTTCGAGCTCGCCGGCGCTACCAGCAATAGCTACGTTTCCTTTTGATCCCACTCCCTTCCTCCCTGCCGGCTGCCAAGCCATTGAGGTTGACGGTAGACCCGCCCGTCACCGTGTTATCCATGGTGCTCTTGCTCCTGCCAATGAAGACCTCGCCATCGCTACAATCATGCCCATGGCAGAAAGTGAGGCTGTGTTCGCCAATGTTTAGGAAGTACTACATGACTTTCTCCATTCCAAGTGCATGGGGGTCTCATCTATCTCTAGTTGCCCTTTCAGACAAGCTTATGTGAGGTTGGTTAGTGCGGCAGATCGAGAGTTCCTGGTTAATAGAGGCCCGCATGCTTTTGGAGACATCAATGTTGTTTTCCAAAGGCATAATGACGGGTTGAATTGGAGGAACTTTGAGCTTTCTAGGGATGTTTGGCTGCTAATTGTGGGTTTCCCTGCTGATCTGCGCTCGTTCCATGAGATCCCTAATGCCACAGTTGGTTTTGGGCAATTAATGGTTTGGGGTAGATTCAAGTCTTCTGATGCTGCAGTTGTTGTCCGTGTTAAGATTGATGCACTTCGTGATGTCCCAACCAGTATCTTGGTCTCAGGAGCTAAAAATTTAGTGGGCAGTCTTGGACTTGTCCAGTGGTTATCTTTGAAGACATGCCCATTTGTAATCCTCCACCTTATGAAGATCTAGTGCCTGCAGATGGTAATTCCCACCCCAGGCCACAAGAGCAATTCCACCACCCCAACCAGAACATGATTGTAGGTCCAGTTGGATTTCATCTTATTCACCAAGTTGTTAATGCTCCAGATCAAGTGGAAAAGGATGAAGGCTGGGGGCATTGGGCAATGCCTCAGGAACAACCCCCATTGATCAGGAAATCCAAGCTGGAGAGTTTCTGGAGCTGAATGATTTGCTTGAACCTCTTGAGAAGGAAATGCACATTGAAGAAGGTAGTGACTTGACTCTATCTCTTGGTCTGAATATTGGATTACCTGCAGAAGAAGCCCAGCATGACAATATGTTATTGGTTATCCTCCCTCTCCAAATCTGGAAGAGTTATTAGCTCCTCTGGTCATCCCAGATCAACGTCCAGAATCCCACGCAAACTTTGACCTTAATTTGCCAATTTTAGAGCCTGTTGCAGTTGAAGAAGCTTTTGTTCTAGATCAAACTAATTTGCAGCCACACAATGACCACTTGTTGCATGAGGTGCAGCATGTTGTTGTAGTTCAGCAGGATGTTGCCAATGCAGAAATGCTGCAAGTTATCCAGGAATTGAACATTCCTGCCTCTGATAATATTTCTGCCAGGAAGAGCAACAAGCACAATGACAATGTACCATCATCACCTGCCAATTCTGCCCCAGCCGGAGTCCCTTTGGATAATAGTGTGAGCATTTTCTGGTTCAGGATAACACAGTTGTTGGCCCTATTGTTCAAGTGGACACTCATGCTGCTTCTGACACCTCTGAAGGTACCAGTTTTGGGCCTCCACATGGCTTCCCGCTACCTATTTTCAATACCACAGTTGCTGTTCCTAATGTGCCACTTCCAGAAGAGTTGGGCTCTCAATTTAGAGACATAACAACAAACATCTCTCTGCCAGATGCGGGGAATGATTTTGTCTAAGGAAGGAATGGATCTATGGGACAAGCATTTCAAGCCTGTTGAAGGAGTTGACAAAGTGGTTCAGGTACCATGTGAATGGTTTATATTTGTCGATGTTGCTCTTTTAACACCTGATAGCTTTAACTGGGCTAAATCATTATTGTATTCTCAACTCTATAATTACATCATTGAAGGATCTATAAACAAAAAGTTCATTCCTTTTGTCCTGCCTGACTCATGTATCCCTAGTCACACTCCTACTTGTCAGCAGCTTAACATGGGACGTGAGGTTTCCTCAGTCCAGCCTACTACTCCAAAGCACAACAGTGTAGAGGGTGATCAAGGACCTCGCTCGACAAAGTACATCTGCTGTTATGCTTGTAAGAAGAGGAAAGACAAGGCTCCCATCTGTGAAACTGAGGTATGAAGAAGTTAGAGATTGCAGGAAGCTAATAGAGGTTTTAAAGTAAGAGTGTGCAAAGATAAAAATTGCCTCCCTTGCAGCACTGACCCACCTGCTCTACCCTCAAGAGTTACTAAAATTCTCTCTGTTTCCTTTTGCGAGGAAAATGTTAAGGACTGCCCTCAGGAGATGCTTCAACAGCCAAAGAAAAAGAAGGATACTAAGAGCTCTGCCAAGGGAGTGCAGAAGAAGCCTGGAATCTTTAGGCCCTAGAGTTTTAGTTGCAGTCTTTCTACTCATTCTGCTTTTGTATTGATGCTGGACCTAAGTTTTAGCTCTTTTGTCGCTGGGATGTTTTCTTTAATCTGGAACCTTGTTGTGTGGACCTCCTTTTGTACAAGTATTGTAAGAACTTTATCAGATATGCTGGCTGCAATCCTCTATTATCTCAACTATCCTTCTTTCACGATCTGGAAAGTTCTTTGGGATTATGTTTCCATTTGCACTAGTTTCTGTGTTGTGTCTGATTGTTGCTGGGTAGTTTGTCCCATTTTATAGTTTTGGCTGACAGTACTGGATCAACTGTGGATGCTTTCTGATTCTGTATTTCTCTGTGGACTATCCAATATTTGGGCTATTCTGTTGGCCGTAGTCTTCCTCACTCTGCAGTCAACGAATATTGACATTAGCATTGCAGACACACTTCACCATGACTCAAACAAATAGCACTTAGAGTATTTTGAACTGGAATATTAGGGGCATTAATGATCCTAACAAATGGCTGGCCTTGAGGAATAAAATCGATGAATCAAATGCTACATCATCTGCATTCAAGAGACAAAAAGAGATTTCTTTGATGCTAGATACATCAAGAACTTTTGTCCTAGGAGAATTAATCAATTTGAGCTTCTCCCTTTAGTAGGTACTTCGGGTGGGATACTTATTGACTGGAATGGCTCTCTGTTTACATGAGAACATCTATTTCACAATGATTTCTCGTTATCTATGCGTTTCACTTCAACTCTATCTAGAGAATCTTTCATTCTCTCCAATATTTATGGGCCTTATCAGGGACCAGAAAGAGCTCAATTCCTGAATTGGTTCAAAGATATTCAAATGCCTGCAGATACTAAATGGATTATAATGGGAGACTTTAACTATGTTAGATTTCCAAGTGACAGAAATAGAGAAGGTGGAAACTTCACAAAGATGTTGCAATTCAGTGGGGCCATCAATGCCCTAGCTTTGTTCAAAATCCCTTTGAAGGGTAGACAATACACTTGGAGTAATATGCAAGATGCCCCTCTGTTATAGAAATTCGATTGGGTTTTTACTTCAGAATGTTGGACCACAGAATTCCCCAATACTTTGGTCCTGCCCCTTGCCACACCAATCTATGATCACACTCCATACATGATTCAAATTGGCACACACATTCCCACATCCAAGATCTTCAGGTTTGAAAAACTTCTGGATGCAAGTGCATGGTTTCAAAGAAGTTGTCAAGCAAAGCTGGGAGCAGTATATTCACATCACTAATTCTGCCAAGAGAATTTCAGCTAAATTCAAGAGATTTAGTAAGTGCCTAAAGATCTGGGCCAAAATTGTTTCTAATTTGACCATCTCAATCAAAAAATCTAATGAGGTGATTCTTCTTCTTGATACTATAGAAGAGTTCAGGCCTTTATCTACTTCAGAATGGAACGGCAGGAATTTTCTTAAGCAGCATTTATTACAACTTCTGGAGTGGGAGAGGATTTATTGGTAGCAGAGAGCCACCATTAGATGGGTCAAATTTGGAGAAGCAAACTCAAAGTTTTTTCAAGCTAGGGACACTTTAAAATACAGAGAGAACAACATTGACAGCTTGCAATATGAGGATGGTAATATTTGCAGGGACCATAATCTAAAGGCTGGTATTCTTCTAAATGCTTTCAAGAAAAGGCTTAGCACTTCCACACCTACATTCAATATCCTTGAACTGGACTCTCTGATTGACAGAACTACTGATCTTTCATTGCTGGAGCATCCTTTCTCTAAAGATGAGATTGATAAAGTGGTTCAGGGTTTGCCTCCTGATAAAGCCCCTGGGCCATATGGCTTAAACACTGATTTTGTTAAATTTTGTTGGGACATCATTCCTCCAGATTTCTATACATTGATTGATGATTTCTTCAATGGAACAATCAGTTTACAAAGCATCAATAGTTCTTATATTACACTCATTCCAAAGAAAGATGCTCCTGTAACTCCAAATGATTTCAGGCCCATTTCTCTGCTCAACTATTCCATAAAGATTATCACCAAGCTACTTGCCAACAGATTGCAGACAGTAATTCTCAAGCTGGTTCATACAAATCAATATGGTTTCTTAAAATCAAGATCTATCCAAGATTGTTTGGCCTGGTCCTATGAATTCCTTTACCAGTGTAAGTCTTCTAATCAGGAACTGATACTTCTTAAATTAGACTTTGAGAAAGCCTTTGATATGATTGAACACTAGACCATCAAAGATATCTTGGTCGCCGGAGGCTTTGGACCTAGGTGTCTCATGTGGATGGATATGATTTTTCCTTCTGGCTTCTCTTCAGTGCTAGTCAGTGGTGTGCCTGGAAAATAGTTTCTCTGTAAAAGAGGTGTCAGACAAGGAGACCCTTTTCACCACTACTATTTGCACTTGCTACTAATCTGATCCAATCAATTCTAAATAAAGCTATGATGACAGGCCTCATCTCAAAACCTCTTGAGTTACACCCCTGTCCTGATTTTCCAGTAATTCAATATGCATATGACACAATCCTAATTATACCTGCATGCATAATTCAATTAGAGCAGCTCAAGAATCTCCTGATGCATTTCACTACTTACACTGGCCTAAGGATAAATTTTGACAAGCCTTTTGTGATTTCAATCAACACACAACATCACAAGATGCAACTTCGAGCCAGCACTTTGGGATGTGCTATTGGCAGTCTTCCTCTCACTTACCTAAGTTTACCTCTCAGCCTGCTCAAACCTAAGCTACACGACTTTGCCCCCATCATTAAAAGGATTGACATAAGACTTGGTGGCTTCTCCACATTGCTCTCTTATGGGGATAAGATCACACTCATTAAGTCTGTTTTCACAAGCTTGCCAATTTTTTTCATGAGCACACTCTCTCAGCCTGCTGGCATTGTTGATCAGATCAATTAATTCCTCAGACTGTGCTTTTGGAGAAAATATGGTAAGGAAGAACGAAGTCCTACTCTGATCGCATGGGAGAAAGTTTGTTTACCCAAAACTCAAGGAGGTCTGGGTAATTTAGACACCACCATTCATAATAAATGCCTCCTAATGAAGCACACCCATAAATATTTAGACCATTCAAACTTGCCCTGGGTGAATCTTATTTGGGAATCTTATTATCCCAAATGGTATCCTCACCCCCCCACCTGTGGGCTCTTTCTGGTGCAAAGGGATTATCAAGTTGCTGCCATTATTCAAGCATTGGGCTAAGGGAGAAGTTGGCAGAGGAAATTCCATAAGTTTCTGGCAAGATAATTGGGGTCATAATTCTCTTTAGCATAAATACCCAGAACTCCACTCTTTCTCACACAGAGCAGATTTATCAGTACAAGAATTCCTGCAATTGGATAGTAATGGACCATTTTCACACTCCACTCTCCATCCAAGCATTACAACAGTTCCAAGAACTTCAGTCTATTCTTCAAAATACTCAGCTTTCTAAGAATCATGATATCTGGAGTTACTCCTGGGGATCAACATTTTCCTCCATAAAATTGTACAAGTGCTTGGCAGAGAAAGAGCACAATCCACCTACCATCTTCAGGAAGATTTAGAAGAATGCATCTATACTACGATAAAAAATTTTCTTTTGGCTCATCTTGCATGACAGAGTAAATTCTAGGAGTCTTTTAAAGAGGAAATCCTTTCAGCTGCCTTCTTATGACTGTGAGACATGTCGTCTCAACACAGAAGAAACAACCCTGCATCTTTTTTGGGACTATGATTTTGCTCATGATTGTTGGATCTCTATCCTAGAACAGAGAAGACGAGGCATCTCAACCTTTGATGAAATAATTTTGCTCTTTGAAAGCACAAGTGCTCCCTGGGTGATTTTGGTAATTAATGTCAACATATCTCTTGTTATACTAACACTTTTACCTAATATGTTTCAGATAAGTTCAACAATGAAGTGGTATGGACTAGAGGATGTGGAACCCCTTCAAGATGCTAAGGACAAAGGATTGGCTCAAACTCAAAGCACAAGACTCTAAATTTTCTATTTTAGTGATCCAAGATCACATTCAGTCTATAGGAAAAGCCAATACTATCAAGAGGGGATGAGGTGTTGCTTAATGGCTTGCTTGCTCAAAGTACTTAGTGATATTCTCCAAAGCCCTCAACTACCTTCTCACATCCACATATGACCTAAACCAAAAGTCAAACTCGGCCCCACTGATTCTTTCTATCCAGCGCCACCGAGTTCAAATGTAATAGCCACTCCCACAAACCCTAGGCAAATCGGTCTCACCGATAGGGATCTCGGTTTCACCGAGATGGGATTTTAATATATCTGTATGTATGTATTACCAAAATTGGTCTCACCGAGTTTGTGTAATCAGTCCTACCGAGATTACAATGCAAACTCTCTATTCCTCTTCGTAACATTTCGGTCCAACCGAGATGAGCGAATCGGTCTCACCGAGGTTGCCTGACCAACTCTCTGGTTAGCTTATTACCAAAATCAGTCCCACCGAGTTTGTGTAATCGGTCTCACCGAGATTACGTTATGCCCTAGCCCTAACCATATCGGTCCTGCCGAGTTGCATGTCGGTCCCACCGAAAATGCTAACGGTCACATTATTTGCTAAATCGGTCTGACCGAGTTTGACAATTTGGTCCCACCGAGATTGGTAAGTTGTGTGTAACGGTTAGATTTTGTGTGGATGCTATATATACCCCTCCACCCACTCTTCATTCGGGAAAGAGCCATCAGAACATGCCTACACTTCCAACATACATTTTCTAAGAGAGAACCACCTACTCATGTGTTGAGACCAAGATATTAAATTCATACCATACGAATCTTGATCTCTAGCCTTCCTCTAGTTGCTTTCCACTCAAATCTTCTTTCCACCAAATCCCAATCCTGTGAGATAGAGTTGAGTGTTGGGGAGACTATCATTTGAAGCACAAGAGCAAGGAGTTCATAATCAACACACCATTTGTTCCTTCTTGGAGAGTGGTGTCTCCTAGATTGGCTAGGTGTCACTCTGGAGCCTCTGTCAAGATTGTGGAGTTGAACCAAGGAGTTTGTAAGGGCAAGGAGATCGCCTACTTCGTGAAGATCTACCCTAGTGAGGCAAGTCCTTCGTGGGCGATGGCCATGTTGGGATAGACAAGGTTGCTTCTTTGTGGACCCTTCGTGGGTGGAGCCCTCCGTGGACTCACGCAGCCGTTACCCTTTGTGGGTTGAAGTCTCCATCAACGTGGATGTACGATAGCACCACCTATCAAAACCACGACAAAAACATCCGTGTCTCCAGTTGCATTTGCACACTCCAATCCCATCCCTTTACATTCTTGCAAGTTGCATGCTTTACTTTCCGCTGCTCATACACTCTTTGCATGCTTGCTTGATATGTATTTTGATTGTTAAACTTTGCTAAAACTCCACTTCAATCTAAAGAAATTAAAAACTGCATCTTTTCTCACTTAGTGTCTAATCACCCCCCCCCCCTCTCGACACCTCTTCTCGATCCTTTCAATTGGTATCAGAGCATTGGTCTCCATTGCCTGGTTTAAACACCATTGGAGGAAGATGGATGAGTCTACTTTGGGGAGTCTTAGACATAGAGTGCCTATACTTGATGGAGAGTACTTTCATGAGTGGAAAAATGAGATGCTTGTGAATTTCAATGAATATCATTTGAACAAGTACATTGCTAGCCCTTGTGCACCTCATGTTGATCCTACGTATCCTACCCTTGATGAGTCAATTGACATGATTCGCAATCTTAGAACTGTTAATCTTATCACTAGAGGCTTGCCTAGAAACTTGATTGGAAGTTTGCCAACTCTTGAGTGTGCCTACACTATATGGAAATTTCTTCAGGAATACTTTCCAAATTATTCCTTGAAAAATCTAGATGAAATTCTCCATAAGTCTATTGCCTTGAGTAAGATGAATTCCAATGATCCTATGTTTGGTGGTTGTCTATTTGAGCTTATAAACCTTATGCGTGCCAAAGGAGATGTTGGAATTATTAGTGATTTTATTTCCTAAGCTATTAAAATTCATAAAGAAGATCATTGTCAAACTCACTCTAACGAATCACCCTCTCTAGGATATGATCCACCACATGACGATGTTGAACATGAATACTGTGATGAGGATGATGATAGTGACTTTGAACTTGATGATGCAATGAAACAGTTTGGTCTTATGGCAAATCTTCGGGGATATATGGCAGGAGGAAAGGCATCAGTTCTTGACAGTGGATGTACCGATCACATGACCGGAGATAAAGATATGTTCCATGAACTCGCTGAAAATGACAGCTCGAAAGTATGTCACTTTCGGTGAAAACTGAAAGGGTAAGGTGGTTGGCCTCGGTAAGGTGGCCATCTCACATGATAGCTCCATTCAAAATGTCATGCTCGTCGAATCTCTTGGCTACAATTTACTTTCAGTATCTAGACTTGCTGATTTCGGTTTCAATGTCCTATTTACTGAAGTAGATTGCCAAGTGTTTCGTAGAGATAATCATAAAATTGTATTTACCGGTATATGTAGAGGTGATCTATACATTGTTGATTTCACTAAAAAGGCTCAACCTAGAACTTGTGTCATCGCTAAATCCTCTAAAGGTTGGTTATGGCATAGACGATTAGGTCATGTGGGCATGTGAAACCTTGACAAGCTTATTAACGGAAATCATATCCTTGGCGTTAATGATGTCATATTTGATAAGGATAGACTTTGCAGCGCTTGTCAAGCAGGTAAACAGGTTGGAGGAAGGCATCCCGTGAAGAACATCATGACCACAAGGAGGCCACTCGAGTTACTTCATATGGATCTTTTCGGTCCCAATGCCTACAAAAGTCTCGGAGGAAATTCTTTTGGTCTAGTTATAGTTTATGATTTTTCAAGATTTATGTGCGTGTTCTTTCTCGATGATAAATTGCAGGTCCAAAAGATCTTCAAAAATTTCGCTAGGAAGGCCCAAAATCAATTTGAAGTGAAGATCAAGAAGGTTCGCTGCGACAACGGAACAGAGTTCAAGAACGCAAATGTGTACACCTTCCTTGACAAAGAAGGGATTTCACATGAGTTATCGGCTACGTACACTCCTCAAAAAATGGAGTTGTTGAGAGGAAGAACCGGACGCTCATCGAAATGGCGAGAACGATGCTTGATGAGTACAAGACGCCGAAGCACTTTTGGGCGGAAGCGGTTGAGATAGCTTGTCACGCAACAAATCGCTTGTATCTTCACAAGCTACTTGTCAAGACTGCATACGAGCTCCTCACCGGTAACAAACCCCAAGTTGGATACTTTCAAGTATTCGCCTCAAAGTGCTACATTCTTGATAAGAATCATCATTCTAAATTTGCTCCTAAGTCTCATGAAGGTTTCCTACTTGGTTATGGCTCAAACTCTCACACTTACCGTGTCTACAATAATTTCACCCGAAAGGTTGAAGAGATGGTAGATGTGAAGTTTGATGAATCTAACGGCTCGCAAGTAGAGCAATTGCCAATTGATGTAGGAGACAAAGACCCTTCGGAAGCAATCCAAGACTTGTCTGTTGGCAAGATTTGTCCAACGGAGGTGAAGGAGAGTACCTCGTCCGTCCAAGTGGAAGCTTCTACCTCACGGCAAGGTGAACCAAGAGTTGATACGGAAGCATCCACAAGTGGGACACACCAAGACGAAGAAAACGAGGAAGTACACCAAGATGAATGTCAACAACCTCCTTCTCCACCACGACAAGAGAATGACAACATCAACAATGATGAATGCCAAGAAGAAGAACAAGATGAATAAGATGTTCCACCAAGATCCAAGCAAAAGCTTTCACGAGTTCGAGCAAGAATTGCTAAATACCATCCCGTCGAGCAAATCAACAATGATATCCAAACCGGGAGAATCAGTCGCTCTAAAACTCGTTTAGCTAACTTTTGTGAACACTATTCATTCATCTCTAGCATTGAACCTATGGAGGTTGAAGAAGCATTGGAAGATCCTGATTGGATAAATGCCATGCATGAAGAGCTACACAAATTTGAGAGAAATCAAGTTTGGACATTGGTTGAGAAGCCCGACAATAACCACAACATCATCGGTACCAAGTGGGTGTTTCGCAACAAGCAAGATGAAGATGGACAAGTAGTTCGCAACAAAGCACGTCTCGTTGCCCAAGGCTACACCGAAGTCGAAGGTATGGACTATGGTGAGACATATGCCCCCGTTGCTATACTTGAGTCGATTCGTCTCTTACTTGACTATGCTAATCACCATGATATCACTTTGTACCAAATGGACATTAAAAGTGCTTTTCTAAATGGTGAAATAGAGGAGGAAGTTTATGTTAACCAACCTCCCAACTTTGTTAATCCTAAGAAACCTAATCATGTTTACATACTTCACAAAGCCCTTTATGGTCTTAAACAAGCTCCTAGAGCGTGGTATAAATGCTTGACCAAGTTCCTTATTGAAAAAGGCTTTGAAATTGAAAAAATTGATTCTACTCTTTTTACTAAAATGGTTAATGGAGAACTATTTGTATGCCAAATCTATGTTGATGATATTATATTTGGTTCTACTAACCCTCACTTTAGTGAAAAGTTTGGAAAGCTGATGTCGGAGAAGTTTGAGATGTCGATGATGAGTGAGCTCAAATTCTTTCTTGGTTTGCAAATCAAGCAAACTGAGGAAGATATCTTTGTATCTCAAACAAAGTACACCAAGGACTTATTCAAGAAGTTCAATATGCAAGAATGCAAAGGTATGACTACACCCATGCCTACTAGCGGACATCTTGATTTGACCAAAGATGGTGAACCGGTTGATCAAAAGGTTTATCACTCTATGATTGGTTCATTGTTATATCTATGTGCTTCACGTCTCGATATTATGCTAAGTGTGTGCATGTGTGCACGATATCAAGCCGATCCTAAAGAATGTCACTTTAAGGCCGTGAAAAGGATAGTGAGATACTTAATCCATACACCAAATTTTGGCATTTGGTATCCAAAGAGGGCCTCTTTCAATCTTGTTGGCTACTCCGACTCGGACTATGCCGGTGACAAGGTTGATAGAAAGTCCACTCCGGGGACTTGTCAATTCCTTGGTAGATCTCTTGTATATTGGTCTTCCAAGAAACAAAACTCGGTATCCTTATCCACCGCCGAAGCGGAATACATTGTCGCTGGTTCATGTTGTGCTCAATTACTTTGGATGACCCAAACTCTTAAAGATTATGGGATATATTTGAAACATGTTCCATTACTTTGTGACAATGAAAGTGCTATCAAGATTGCTCACAATCCCGTGCAACATTCTCAAACTAAGCATATTGAAATTCGTCATCATTTCATTCGAGATCATGTTGCCAAAGGGGACATTAATCTTAAGCATGTTCGCACCAGAAAGCAATTAGCGGATATATTAACTAAACCACTTGACGAGAAAGTTTTTTGCAGGTTAAGAGGTGAATTGAACATCATTGATGCTTCAAACTTGGAGTAGGAACTCCATTTGATACATACAAGACATGAGCCTATGACTAATCCTTGATATCTCTCTTATGATGATAATCTTATGTCTTGGATATATTTGCACCTTGCATGTTATCTAACCCGTGTAGGTACTTGGATGAATCTAAATCTATGATATTGCAACTCACTCACATCTTGAGCAACCTCTACATCGCCAAGTCTCTACACAATGGTGGTTGAAGACAAGGAAGCACGGAACCATTCAAACATATCCTTTGACAAATTCTATGTTGAGTTTCATGATTGTCATTACGGATACACAAGTGCTCTTCCGTGCAAAACTAACCCATGTAGGTAGATGAACTCAAATTCCAAGTGGTGCTCCCAACTCTTGATGAGGTACATCAACCTTGAGCAACCTACATAAGTTCAACTACATGATCATGATCAACATGACTACCCAAGGTATGTCATTCCATCTTAGAGAAGCTTTACTCCAAGTCATGAGTCAAAGAAACTCGACAAGATGTGAATACATCAAGATGCTTAAACTAAAAATGGTAACCCCATTTGAGCTTAAATGATGAGTACGACCTATGATCAAGTGATCTCACTTGAGTCCTAAGTCAATATACTCTAACATAGGTGACTTTGTCGCCGACCAATTCTAGATGAAGTTCTCTCGTGTCTTTTGTGCTCTTGCATTTATCTCACGCATGTTTGTTTCCCCTTTCAAAAAAAACTTCATCTAGATTTCATTTATTTTCTGTTTCCTATTGTTCTGTATTCCCTGCATCCAATTCATTGCAAATATTTCAGTTAATTCCTTGCAAATCCTTGTGAGATCTTACTTGTCTAGTGAGCTGAGGTGACAAGTGTTTTCTCTGTGATGAATTCGGTCACACCGGTCAAATGGCTTTGGCCTAACCAAATCGTTTCGGTGCAACCGAAGCATAAAACTTGGTGCCACCGATTTCAATACAGGAAAGACACCTTGCCACTTGTTTCTGCATTCTTTTTGATCCAGCTCCACTCAATGATTCTTGTCCTCTACCAGCATCACATTCAACTTGCTACTTTTCTTTGTGACTCAATGACCAAACCCGTTTGTAACAAATATCCAGAAGAACCCTTCTTGGAAATGGATGTCAAAGGGGGAGAGAGAGAGATCACATCAAAGCTTAATCATATCCATAGGGGGAGAGAATACTCGAGAGGAGAGAAGTCACATGTCTTCAAGAGGGGAAAGACATGTTCATATTTGTTTGTTTGCATTAGCTCTATTTATCTTTGAGCTCTGATTTTGTGTTCCCTATCTTCTCCCAGTATCCCATGCTAGATTCAGGGGGAGCAAGACATCTAAGGGAAGGAAATCCTTAAATTCATTGCACATCTTTACCTTTGGGGACATGTCTAGGTTCAATGTGGTACTTAGTACTCACTCTCTACATGTCATCCCAGTCTTGGTACTCTTGTGGTTTCTTTTGTTTGCTCTGGCCAGTAGGTGTATCTGTGTTATCTAACCTTGTTTACGCAGGTTCATTCCATCCTAAGCCAACTCAAGACAACAAGGTAAGTATATGCATCACAGTCATGTGTATGAGGATTTTTTGCTGATGTAAACACTATTTTCAAGAAGGACTCATGAGCATGAAGGTACATTTCCCATACTCACATCATTAGCTCTGATGCATATAGCCAAGATACATGTAACACATTGCTTACTCTGTCATGCTTATGCATTCACATGCTCCTTTATTCCAAATTTACATGACTGCATACATGTAGGGGGAGCCTATGCATGTTACATGTCTTTCCAAAGCTTTACCTGTTATCGTCTATATCTTTATCTAAAGCTTTGATGTATGTTGTCATAAATTACCAAAAAGGGGGAGAATGAAAGCACAAGTGCTCCATGGGTGATTTTGGTAATTTATGTCAACATATCTCTTGTTATACTAACACTTTTACCTAATATGTTTCAGATAAGTTCAACAATGAAGTGGTATGGACTAGAGGATGTGGAACCCCTTCAATATGCTAAGGACAAAGGATTGGCTCAACCTCCAAGCACAAGACTCTACATTTTCTATTTTAGTGATCCAAGATCACATTGAGTCTATAGGAAAAGCCAATACTATCAAGAGGGGATGAGGTGTTGCTTAATGGCTTGCTTGCTCAAAGTACTTAGTGATATGCTCCAAAGCCCTCAACTACCTTCTCACATCCACATATGACCTAAACCAAAAGTCAAACTCGGCCCCACCGATTCTTTCTATCCGGCGCCACCGAGTTCAAATGTCATAGCCACTGCCACAAACCCTAGGAAAATCGGTCTCACCAATAGGGATCTCGGTTTCACCGAGACGGGATTGTAATCTCTCTGTATGTATCTATTAACAAATTCGATCTCACCGAGTTTGTGTAATCGGTCCTACCGAGATTACAATGCCAACTCTTTGTTCCTCTTCGTAACATTTCGGTCCAATCGCGATGAGCGAATCGGTCCCATGGAGTTTGCCTAACCAACTCTCTGGTTAGCTTATTACCAAAATCGGTCCCACCGAGTTTGTGTAATCGGTCTCATCGAGATTACGTTATGCCCTAACCCTAACCATATCGGTCCTACCGAGTTGCATGCTGGTCCCACCGAAAATCCTAACGGTCACATTATTTGCTAAATCGGTCCGACCGAGTTTGAAGATTCGGTCCCACCGAGATTGGTAAGTTGTGTGTAACGGTTAGATTTTGTGTGGAGGCTATATATACCCCTCCACCCACTCTTCATTCGGGGAGAGAGCCATCAGAACATGCCTACACTTCCAACATACATTTTCTGAGAGAGAACCACCTACTCATGTGTTGAGACCAAGATATTCGATTCCTACCATATGAATCTTGATCTCTAGCCTTTCCCAAGTTGCTTTCCACTCAAATCTTCTTTCCACCAAATCCAAATCCTGTGAGAGAGAGTTGAGTGCTGGGGAGACTATCATTTCAAGCACAAGAGGAAGGAGTTCATCATTAACACACGATTTGTTACTTCTTGGAGAGTGGTGTATCCTAGATTGGCTAGGTGTCACTTGGAAGCCTCCATCAAGATTATGGAGTTGAACCAAGGAGTTTGTAAAGGCAAGGAGATCGCCTACTTCGTGAAGATCTACCCTAGTGAGGCAAGTCCTTCGTGGGCGATGACCATGGTGGGATAGACAAGGTTGCTTCTTCGTGGACCCTTCGTGGGTGGAGCCCTCCGTGGACTCGCGCAGCCGTTACCCTTCGTGGGTTGAAGTCTCCATCAACGTGGATGTACAATAGCACCACCTATCGGAACCATGACAAAAACATCCGTGTCTCCAATTGCGTTTGCACACTCCAATCCAATCCCTTTACATTCTTGCAAGTTGCATGCTTTACTTTCCGCTGCTCATAAACTCTTTGCATGCTTGCTTGATATGTATTGTGATTGTTAAACTTGTGCTAAAACTCCACTTCAACCTAAAGAAATTAAAAACTGCATCTTTTCTCACTTAGTGTCTAATCACCCCCCCCCCTCTATACACCTCTTCTTGATCCTTTCATTCTCAGAAGCCGTTCCTCCAAACATTGCTATGGAAATTTTGATCATGGGTTGTTGGCACATCTGGATGCAGCACAACGGGAAAATTTTCAACTCTCAGACTGTCACTCCCAATATGCGGCACTATCCTAAAGGAACTCGAAGGTCCCACCAAGGATAGAAGCGCATATTGGAGACACTTTTGCAAGGTGGATATCATTACATCATACCATTACATAATAGTTGGGGATACATACCAGAGGCATACAATGCCACACGAATACAACATCACCATACACAAGAACAACATCCGACTATGGATGAAACACAAACAGAAACTCAAACGACATCCACCCTGCTAGCCCAGGCTGCCGACCTAGAACCTATCCCCTGATCAAAGAAGAACTCAAAACAAGCAAGCATCGCTCTTGCATCATGATCATCACATAACCTGCACCTGGAACTGATCATGACGCGAGAGCTATGCTTGCTTGTTTTGAGTTCTTCTTGTGCTTCTTCTTCGATCAGGGGATAGGTTCCAGGTCGGTAGCCTAGGCTAGCAGGGTGGATGTCGTTTGAGTTTCTGTTTGTGTTTCATCCGTAGTCGGATGTTGCTCTTGTGTATGGTGATGTTGTATTCGTGTGGCATTGTATGCCTCTTGTATGTATCCCCAACTATTATGCAATGGTACGATGTAATGATATCCACCTTGCAAAAGCGTCTCCTATATGCGCTTCTATCCTTGGTGGGACCTTCGAGTTCCTTTAGGATAGTGTCGCATATTGGGAGTGACAAGTTGGTATCAGAGCCTCAACCGACCATAGGAGCCCCCTTGATTGTTCATAGTTGGTCGTTGTCGAGTCTAGAAGAAAACTGTTTTCGGAGTCTAGTTATATTGGAGAGTAGGAATTCTTTTTACTCCTTAGCCCCTTCGTCGCTCTGGTGAGGAATCTTGACGTAGGTGTTTTGTATTACTCCTATTCCCCTTCAAACTTTATTTAGGATCATGCAGTTGGTTTTCCAATCGTTGTTTCTCAGCTCTTTTCATCCGGTGCATCTTCTCGTCAAGTCGATTCGACCTCTTTGTTTTCGCAAGATCAATCCTCAGTTCTTTCTCAGCGACGAGGTTTTCCCCGTCCTTAGTTGCTTTCTTTTTCCCACCCACCCACCCCTTTTTCTTCTCAGAGCCAGAGTCCGTAATAGAGTATCCATCCTACTCGTGCGAAGCCTTGCTTTCTTTCAACCGGTGTTTTCTCTTCAAGTTATCCGTCGGGTTCTCCCTTCCAAGTTGCCTTTGTTTTTCCCGCCCTCCCACCCTTTTTCTTCCTGGAGTCTGAGTCTCTTTCGACCATAAATTTCATTTGTGTGTGTCACGACCGGGTTTTCCGGGGTAATAAATTTCCAGAAAAGACCGTCGTGCTCATCAGCCCCAGGATTACTGTTAGCTGATGAGGTTCCAACTTGTTACAGAAATTCCAAGCAAAAATACAAAAAAAAATATGTAGTACAAGACCATTCTGGCCTGTGAGGACAACAAATGGTTTCTAGTGGTTGATGGCGGAAGCGGGTTGTGAAACATCAGTGTCTACGGGACTCCATTTCCCACGGGAACAGCTGACCAGGTTAATTCCTATCTTCGCGAGGCTGCTATCTCCATTGAGTGGGTTCCGGGGCTGGCATCGCGTCGCTCATCTCCGTGCAAGATAATCTGGCCAAGACAATAGCCAGGGACAAGCCAGTGAGTACTTTGAATGTACTCGCAAACATTATGAACACAGGTATAATATAACCATGATGTGCTAAAAATATTTTTATGCTCATGACGTCAGTCACAAAAGATAAATAAATCTCGGATGCGTGCAAGCAAGTTATTTATAAAATTTCAATAACAGAGTAGCATTAAAATTTATGAAATAAATAACAAGTAATGCCACAGTCGGGCGTCTGAGCGACACCACATAAAGGGATTTAAAAGAAATGCCACAGTCGGGCGTCTGAGCGACGCCACATAAAGGGCTTTAAAAGAAATGCCACAGTCGGGCGTCTGAGCGACGCCACATAAAGGGCTTTAAAAGAAATGCCATAGTCGGGCGTCTGAGCGACGCCACATAAAGGGCTTTAAAAGAAATGCCACAGTCGGGCGTCTGAGCGACGCCACATAAAGGGCTTTAAAAGAAATGCCACAGTCGGGCGTCTGAGCGACGCCACACAAAGGGCTTTAAAAGAAATGCCACAGTCGGGCGTCTGAGCGACGCCACATAAAGGGCTTTAAAAGAAACAATCATAATGAATATCCCTGGAGGTAGAACCATCCCAGAGATACTCGATAACAACAATAATATCATGGGTTAGTCAACAATAATAATAATCATAGATATCACAAGTCACGAGTAGTAATTCCATTTTCTGGTTAACAGTTTCACCTCCGAAGACCGACACTAAGACCGACACCTGACCCATCCCAGATTGTAATCCTTAACCATAGACACGGCTATTCGAATAGGTTTATTCTCTGCAGAGGGTGTACTCTTTACCCACGAGTAACAGATTTCTCTAGTCCAGCAGGACTAATTCCGTCTACGGTCTTTTTGTTGAAAACACACCTAACTTGCACACACCAGCTTATCTCACACGTGTCTGGAATCACCCACGACACCTGTTAAGCAAACTTTAAGTGGGGAGGCTACAACCTCGCGTAGCATGGGATCAAATTTATATCGCGCGCTCTAAGGGGTGGCCTCCCCTCTCGGTCCCAACCGGAAACACCCATGCCCCCGGACCAGTTGGCCTGCCTACCAGCTACAACCGGTATCTTCCACCATGGCCTCTCTGTACGGTGTGTGCTGGAAAGAGGTTGACAACTTACTGAACCGTACTCTACTTGCTGTAGAGACGAGTGGTAGTACGAAACAAGTATGGGGGTTACTGGAACAAGACTCGATCTACGGTCGACTCAGGAGGTTCAAGTATTCCCTGCATGATTAGCATGACGCATATATTTCATCCAACAAAGTCACCGCTCATATCACCTTACCATGCCATACCAGACATAACCGTCCCGACGGAGACCGGCGACAAACTCATGCCTACCCAAGGCCGAGGTTTTCCCGGGTTCCTGCCGGTATGCATGCAAGGCACATGAGGGTGATTATCATCACAAGTGAGTCCATTTCCAACAGCATGGAAATCAACAACATGCACCCATCCATATGATCATATCACATGAAATAATAAGTCCTTCGAAATGCGGTGGTGTTATAAATGTATCAACGATCACACCAAAAATATTATGCCGGGATTCAGAATGCTTGCCTTCAATGTTGTGGAGGGGTGAGATGCTCTCCAAAACTTTTGAAAGCTTCTTCTCTCTCCCAAAATCCTATTTAAAAATATATTTGAATTAACACATATTTCAAAAACAGAACCAAAAAGTTGTTTGAAATTTTTTCAAATAAATCTTAAAATAAACTAGACCAAATTTAAGGAAGGTAGGAAAAAGAATCAACTCATTTGGAGTTATATTTAAAAAGTTATAGCCAGTCAAAGATTTGGTCAAATCTGTTATTTAAAATAAAACAGAAAAGAAAACGGTTCAGATAGAAATACGCTTTCGGTGCAGAGGAGGCGTACTTGGGGCTTTACGCCTCCACTTAACCACGCGGGCGGCGCGGGGTGTCACTGACGGTGGGCCTGCCTGGCCCACTGGTCAGGTTTGACCAGTCGCCGCGCGTCGTCTCCCTCCTTTGCCCGAGCGGAGCGGGGCTCCGGCGATCGTCGCCGGCGTTTGGCTGCTCCTCGCGGGCCCCCGAGGGTGGGGATGGATCCGTAAGATTGGGGCGGTCCTCCCGGTAGTCGTTGGGTCGGCGGGGACAGAGTGAGCTGCCGGCGGCGAGCTCTGCGGCGGAAGAAGGCTTCGGTGGCGAAGTGACTTTGTGGCGGCGTTGGCTCCCGATCAAAATCAAGTAGGGGAAAAGGCTCACGGGAGGATGAGGAGGTTCTTGGTGGAGAGAACGGAGAGGGAGAGGCCTCGATGGTGCCGAAATGGCCGGGGCAGTGGCGGCGGCCGCAGTTGCCGGGGATGAGGAAGGAGCCCTCCCCCGGGTCGATTGGCTGCCAATGGGGGTCCTCTGGAGGTGGCTTGGGACTGCCTGCGTGCGGAGATGAGCTCGGGGCTCCTTATATAGGCGAGTCGAGGCGGTTCAGCGGCGGCCGTGGATAAGCTTCCGGCGAACTGCCTCTCTGTGGCTAGGGCGACGTGGCGGCGACGAGCGCTAGGGGACGAAGCTGCGGATGAGCACGTACTGCTCACAGGGGCAGGTGGCGAGCCGGGGTGGCTTGGGCGGTGCTGCACGGCGCAGGGCTGTCGGGCGGCGGCGGCGGCTAGTGCTTGGCCTGCTGGGCGCGGCGAGGGGCGGCTTGGCGCGTAGCTGAGAGAAGGGGAGCGCGTGGCGTGATGCTGCTGTGTGGGCCAAAGCCAGGGGGGCCAGCGTGTCGGCTCGCGCGCGCGGCTGCAATACGCGCGCTCTGGGCGCGCTCCGGGTGTGCACGGGACGTGTTCGGCACTATGCCAGAGCATGCTAGAGGTCGCGGTCGAGGCTGGCAATTAACAGACCCAGGTTAGGAGCAACTGGAATCCTAGTGGACATGCTAGTATGATCCGAGGTGCAAGGTCACAATGCAAAGACAAAATCATGTCAAAACTGGCCATGCACACCAGGTGTTTGACAAAATGCTAAGGGCACTCAGGCAGGTCTTGGAATGGTCAAAAACTCCAGATCAAGATCTCCTTAGATGCAAGAGAGAGTGGTGAGGTTAGTTGGCCAAAAGCAGAAACTTGTTAGTGCAAGTTTCACAAAACTTCAATTCTGGACAGGAAATAAATAGCATTATTTCATGAACCAAAAATGATCCAAAAGGTGCATGCTCCTGGACTTAAGGGTTTAACATGGGGGACTACAAGTAGGAGAAATAATCAAGGGTTAAAGAGCAAGTAAAAACATGGTTGCTGTACAAACCATCAAGTTGGTCCAGAATGAGGATGAGGTTGATTCACTCAAATTTTTCAAAGAACATAAATAGGTCTTTGCACAAAGTGAAATAATAGGCTCCTACTGACCTCCCCTAATTTTGGAGAAGTTTTAAAGAAATATTTAAATAGGTTGTAGTGCAAAAAGCACTCTAGACCAGAGATGAAAAATTGAGTGTAGGGCTCAAAATATTTCATGAATGAAATATATTTTAGCATAAAAGTGATTTAAAAACATCACATGCCATCTCCAAATTTTTGTGGGAATTTTAAGTGAATTTATCAAATGGTTGTAGTTCAAATATGGCCATTTAACCTAGAAAACCCTTTTCGAGAAAATAAATATCAAGCAACCTAATTATTTAATTAGTTACACTGATAAAAGGAAAGTTTTTCTTGAGAGGTTAAACAAGTCCAAAAACATTTTTGAAAAGTTTTCTTTTTGGAAAAAACTCATCATAACAGGGAAGGAAATGATTTAAACAAAATCAAAATGGAGCTCAACAAATTCAAAGTTTTAAATCCTGGCAAAATTTTATTCCATTAAAACAAGGCCAAAATTTTGGGGTGCAACAATACTAACCCCCTTAAAAAAAAATCTCGCCCTCGAGATTTGCTAAAAGCGGTGTTAAGAAAATAATTACGCAATGACGATGTGGCTACAGTGAGAGGGCAATAAGTGGTGAAAAACCACAGTGTGAAAAACTGGGGCTGCGCGGAAAAGTCTACGGTTCGGGACAAAAACGGGTGATTTCTACGCTGGATATAAATTTAGGATAACTCCTAAATTTAGATATACGCTGGTCGTACCCAAGAGCAC
The DNA here is from genome assembly GCF_002162155.2 of Triticum dicoccoides. Classification (NCBI taxonomy): domain Eukaryota; kingdom Viridiplantae; phylum Streptophyta; class Magnoliopsida; order Poales; family Poaceae; genus Triticum; species Triticum dicoccoides. The sequence goes on along the minus strand of NC_041387.1, from coordinate 313,300,338 downwards.
AGTGCTCTCTCTGGCCGACAGGTGGACCCGGGGTCCACTGTCAGTCTCCTCTTCTTCTCCCTCTGGCCCTTTCTTCCTCCTCTCTCTCGCGCGCTTTCTCCACCGACGACGCCTAGTGTGTAGGGCATCTAGGCCGTACCGTGGTAGTGCGCGGCGTGCTAGCTGCCGGTGCAGCGTGCACTCACCTCGCGGGCCAGCACGCTGTCGGCACTGCTCGCGGATTCGACTCCGAACACCGGCGATCGGCGACGAGCGGCGTTGGTGGACTTCTCCCACCGTACACCGAGCTCGAGCTATAAAAACGGCCGGGGTGCCTCTCTCTTCTTCCTCACACCTGGCCTCACTTCTCCTCCTCCTTCTTTCTCCGTTACTGCTTACACAAGCTTGGTCGAGGCCCTAATGGCGGAGGCGATGCCGGACTGGTTTGTGATCCTGATATGCGGAGGGCTGGCGACGCTGCTGGGGCTCTCTGTGCTCCTGTGCGCGATGATCTTCGACGAGTATCGCGAAGCTGCGGCTCGGGTGTTGGCTCTCCGCGGTGGTGGTGATCATGAGGAGTAGATGGGGTGTGCCGGGTGCTAACTGTTGTTAGGGGGTGATTAGCTGGATGTAACACCGTTGCAAAGTTTTGCAAACAGTGTATGCGTCCGAATGCTTATGGTTGTGAGTCTGCTCGTGGTGCTGAGTGAAATTAAATAATCCACGTCGTGAGAAAGTGTAGATGTAGCAACTCAGGGAAAAGAAAATCTCACTCCAGGGTTTTGCGAGGGAAAACAGTTAATTTAAAGGAGCATAAACCACAACAAAAACTACACACATTAGCAGAAGCCAAATAATTGCCTCGTCGTACAAACTCAGGGTATTACACATAAGTCACACACATAAATAAATGCTGCAAAGAACAAATACAGTAGTGACGTCTAAAATGAAAATGGTAACTGGGCGGGGTCCTGATAAAATGTCTCTGGTAAAGGGATACATTCTTCTTCAATTGGAGGCAGTGGATTGACCAGTCGATGTATGCGTCTCTCCGTGTCGGGTCTTAGTGGTCTGCCGATGGCAATCTGAGGATTTAAATCTGCGAGGCTCTGGAGATAATCCATCACTCGCTGGTTTAAATGCTCTTGAGCAATTATGTACTGGATAAGGTTGGCCAGAACTGGGTCTCTCTCAATACGTCCACCGGGAAAAGATGTTACTTCTCCGGGTGCTGCACGGCTCGGGAAGTAATAATATCCTCGTTCGCGGGCATAGGGTACTGCGGATCGAAGACGAGCAATCACTTCTTTCGCAACAGCTTCTATGGCCAAGTGTGGGGTTGGCATAGATTTCCCCACGAAGGAAACTTCTATTGGATCTTGGTTGGGGTCTACAGGGGGAATGTGTACTGCTGCCCAATATTCCGAGGTGGATGGGGTGATCCTCGATTTGAACAGCTCGTACTGGGGTGGCTGGGTAGAACCCATGGTACTGCGGGTAAAATCCCACAATATTTTGACAAAGCTACCTGGAGTTGCATCTGGGGTTCTCAGATGAATGCTGAGGTTCGGCATGACAGGAAAAAGCGTGAGTGTTGTGCACAAAGTGAGGGTTGCTGGGTAAGGTCACAAGGTGGCCTTTATATAGCAATGGAGCCGGGTCGTTTTACCGTGGTGAAAGGTAAAAATTTGCCAGCTTAGCTCCAAAGGTCGGGTCAGTGTCAGAGATACACATATCTCATAAAAAGACGCGTTACTGTGGTTGTCGTCGGGTTGGTTTTGGGTAGTTGTGCCCGGAAAAATATGCAGCTATGCGCTGACCAAATATGCAAGGCTATTATTAAAACAGAGGCACAAAGACAGGCTACGTTAATATACGCGGTCGCATGATTACAAAACGAGGATACATTGAAACTTGGTGCTACTCATACGGCTTAGTCTACTTCGTTTATGTCTAAACGGGCGTGCCTGGTGGATGTCGAGGCTTCTCCACGTGTCTCTCTGCCGGGATTAGTCGGAGATGGCAGAGGAACTGCAGGGTCGGGGTAGTGATGATGACCATCGCGGGGATTGTTGGCCACAACCCCGTTGGAGTGTGCTCCCAATATGCGACGAAGCACTTCTGGGGTTATCGCAGCACCTTGGCCGATGGCTGGGGCAGATCTCGGGGTCTCGATCGGTTGTCCAAACAGCACGACTGGATTGTCGGTGTTGGGCTCGTTTTCTTCTCTCGCCGGGGCTCGACGAACCAGCTCTCCACGAGCTGCGATCAGATCAACAGTGATCTGGTCGAACAGTGCCTCTAGTGCACTTACATAGCGCACTAGGTGCAATAATGCGGGGTCCGTCTCGTGATCTCCATTGGCAACTTTGGGTGGTCTACCATACCCTTCACGTCTGGGATAGTAGTGGAACGAGCGACAGTTAACTCTGGGCGACAAGTGCCTGAGATGAACTATAGCCTCTCGAGCGGCTAGCTGGATGGCTTGTGGCTCAAAGGAAGTTGTTCTTCCGGTGAACCGGTAGGGACGCTCGGGTGCTAGACTCCTATCGTAAATGTACACAGTGGCCCAGAATTGGCGGTCTTCACCGCTCATGGGTCCTTGATACACAACATATTCTGGTGGCTCCTCTAATGCGTAGGCACGACGGGTGAGGTTTGCGAGGATGGTCACAAAACCTCCAAGGTTGGTTGCTGTGGTTTCGTTGTGCACAATAGGTCCAGGCATTGTGGCTCGGTTTGGGGTAGCGGCTATGCTGTGCTGTTTTGGTGCTAGCGCACCCTTTTTATAGGAAAAAGGGGATGGAATCTTCCTTCGAACGCTTGCGAGAAAGGACTATTTAGGGGCCGGTCACTGGCGCATGAGTGACAGGTTAGGTTGATAGGTTGGGCACCGACTGCCAAAAGTGTTGGGTCACTGTGTGGATATCTTGCACGAGAAGCTTGGCTGGGGTTTGGTTAAGGTCTGGTGGGTTGGTTTGCCTAAGTTTATTGACCTGGCTAAGATAGGATTAGCCAATGGTCAGCCTGGCTCTGATACCAAGTCTGTCGCGACCGAGTTTTCCGGGGTAATAAATTTCCAGAAAAGACCGTCGTGCTCATCAACCCCAGGATTACTGTTAGCTGATGAGGTTCCAACTTGTTACAGAAATTCCAAGCAAAAATACAAAAAAAATATGTAGTACAAGACCATTCTGGCCTGTGAGTACAACAAATGGTTTCTAGTGGTTGATGGCGGAAGCGGGTTGTGAAACATCAGTGTCTATGGGACTCCATTTCCCACGGGAACAGCTGACCAGGTTAATTCCTATCTTCGCGAGGCTGCTATCTCCATTGAGTGGGTTCCGGGGCTGGCATCGCGTCGCTCATCTCCGTGCAAGATAATCTGGCCAAGACAATAGGCAGGGACAAGCCAGTGAGTACTTTGAATGTACTCGCAAACATTATGAACACAGGTATAATATAACCATGATGTGCTAAAAATATTTTTATGCTCATGAGGTCAGTCACAAAAGATAAATAAATCTCGGATGCGTGCAAGCAAGTTATTTATAAAATTTCAATAACAGAGTAGCATTAAAATTTATGAAATAAATAACAAGTAATGCCACAGTCGGGCGTCTGAGCGACACCACATAAAGGGCTTTAAAAGAAATGCCACAGTCGGGCGTCTGAGCGACGCCACATAAAGGGCTTTAAAAGAAATGCCACAGTCGGGCGTCTGAGCGACGCCACATAAAGGGCTTTAAAAGAAATGCCACAGTCGGGCGTCTGAGCGACGCCACA
>NC_041387.1:313289884-313296330 GCF_002162155.2 Triticum dicoccoides | reverse complement strand
ATTTCAATAACAGAGTAGCATTAAAATTTATGAAATAAATAACAAGTAATGCCACAGTCGGGCGTCTGAGCGACACCACATAAAGGGCTTTAAAAGAAATGCCACAGTCGGGCGTCTGAGCGACGCCACATAAAGGGCTTTAAAAGAAATGCCACAGTCGGGCGTCTGAGCGACGCCACATAAAGGGCTTTGAAAGGAATGCCACAGTCGGGCGTCTGAGCGATGCCACATAAAGGGCTTTAAAAGAAATGCCACAGTCGGGCGTCTGAGCGACGCCACACAAAGGGCTTTAAAAGAAATGCCACAGTCGGGTGTCTGAGCGACGCCACATAAAGGGCTTTAAAAGAAACAATCATAATGAATATCCCTGGAGCTAGAACCATCCCAGAGATACTCGATAACAACAATAATATCATCGGTTAGTCAACAATAATAATAATCATAGATATCACAAGTCACGAGTAGTAATTCCATTTTCTGGTTAACAGTTTCACCTCCGAAGACCGACACTAAGACCGACACCTGACCCATCCCAGACTGTAATCCTTAACCATAGACACGGCTATTCGAATAGGTTTATTCTCTGCAGAGGGTGTACTCTTTACCCACGAGTAACGGATTTCTCTAGTCCAGCAGGACTAATTCCGTCTACGGTCTTTTTGTTGAAAACACACCTAACTTGCACACACCAGCTTATCTCACACGTGTCTGGAATCACCAACGACACCTGTTAAGCAAACTCTAAGTGGGGAGGCTACAACCTCACCGTAGCATGGGATCAAATTTATATCGCGCGCTCTAAGGGGTGGCCTCCCCTCTCGGTCCCAACCGGAAACACCCATGCCCCCGGACCAGGTGGCCTGCCTACCAGCTACAACCGGTATCTTCCACCATGGCCTCTCTGTACGGTGTGGGCTGGAAAGAGGTTGACAACTTACTGAACCGTACTCTACTTGCTGTAGAGACGAGTGGTAGTACGAAACAAGTATGGGGGTTACTGGAACAAGACTCGATCTACGGTCGACTCAGGAGGTTCAAGTATTCCCTGCATGATTAGCATGACGCATATATTTCATCCAACAAAGTCACCGCTCATATCACCTTACCATGCCATACCAGACATAACCGTCCCGACGGAGACTGGCGACAAACTCATCCCTACCCAAGGCCGAGGTTTTCCTGGGTTCCTGCCGGTATGCATGCAAGGCACATGAGGGTGATTATTATCACAAGTGAGTCCATTTCCAACAGCATGGAAATCAACAACATGCACCCATGCATATGATCATATCACATGAAATAACAAGTCCTTCGAAATGCGGTGGTGTTATAAATGTATCAACGATCACACCAAAAATATTATGCCGGGATTCAGAGTGCTTGCCTTCAATGTTGTGGAGGGGTGAGATGCTCTCCAAAACTTTTGAAAGCTTCTTCTCTCTCCCAAAATCCTATTTAAAAATATATTTGAATTAACACATATTTCAAAAACAGAACCAAAAAGTTGTTTGAAATTTTTTCAAATAAATCTTAAAATAAACTAGACCAAATTTAAGGAAGGTAGGAAAAAGAATCAACTCATTTGGAGTTATATTTAAAAAGTTATAGCCAGTCAAATATTTGGTCAAATCTGTTATTTAAAATAAAACAGAAAAGAAAACGGTTCAGATAGAAATACGCTTTCGGTGCAGAGGAGGCGTACTTGGGGCTTTACGCCTCCACTTAACCACGCGGGCGACGCGGGGTGTCACTGACGGTGGGCCTGCCTGGCCCACTGGTCAGGTTTGACCAGTCGCCGCGCGTCCTCTCCCTCCTTTGCCCGAGCGGAGCGGGGCTCCGGCGATCGTCGCCGGCGTTTGGCTGCTCCTCGCGGGCCCCCGAGGGTGGGGATGGATCCGTAAGGTTGGGGCGGTCCTCCCGGTAGTCGTTGGGTCGGCGGGGACAGAGTGAGCTGCCGGCGGCGAGCTCCGCGGCGGAAGAAGGCTTCGGTGGCGAAGTGACTTTGTGGTGGCGTTGGCTCCCGATCAAAATCAAGTAGGGGAAAAGGCTCACGGGAGGATGAGGAGGTTCTTGGTGGAGAGAACGGAGAGGGAGAGGCCTCGGTGGTGCCGAAATGGCCGGGGTAGTGGCGGCGGCCGCAGTTGCCGGAGATGAGGAAGGAGCCCTCCCCCGGGTCGATTGGCTGCCAATGGGGGTCCTCTGGAGGTGGCTTGGGACTGCCTGCGTGCGGAGATGAGCTCGGGGCTCCTTATATAGGCGAGTCGAGGCGGTTCAGCGGCGGCCGTGGATAAGCTTCCGGCGAACCGCCTCTCTGTGACTAGGGCGACGTGGCGGCGACGAGCGCTAGGGGACGAAGCTGCGGATGAGCACGTACTGCTCACAGGGGCAGGTGGCGAGCCGGGGTGGCTTGGGCGGCGCTGCATGGCGCAGGGCTGTCGGGCGGCAGCGGCGGCTAGTGCTTGGCCTGCCGGGCGCGGCGAGGGGCGGCTTGGCGCGTAGCTGAGAGAAGGGGAGCGCGTGGCGTGATGCTGCTGTGTGGGCCAAAGCCAGGGGGGCCAGCGTGTCGGCTCGGGCGCGCGGCTGCAATACGCGCGCTCTGGGCGCGCTCTGGGTGTGCACGGGACGTGTTCGACACTATGCCAGAGCACGCTAGAGGTCGCGGTTGAGGCTGGCAATTAACAGACCCAGGTTAGGAGCAACTGGAATCCTAGTGGACATGCTAGTATGATCCGAGGTGCAAGGTCACAATGCAAAGACAAAATCATGTCAAACTGACCATGCACACCAGGTGTTTGACAAAATGCTAAGGGCACTCAGGCAGGTCTTGGAATGGTCAAAAACTCCAGATCAAGATCTCCTTAGATGCAAGAGAGAGTGGTGAGGTTAGTTGGCCAAAAGCAGAAACTTGTTAGTGCAAGTTTCACAAAACTTCAATTCTGGACAGGAAATAAATAGCATTATTTCATGAACCAAAAATGATCCAAAAGGTGCATGCCCCTGGACTTAAGGGTTTAACATGGGGACTACAAGTAGGAGAAATAATCAAGGGTTAAAGAGCAAGTAAAAACATGGTTGCTGTACAAACCATCAAGTTGGTCCAGAATGAGGATGAGGTTGATTCACTCAAATTTTTCAAAGAACATAAATAGGTTTTTGCACAAAGTGAAATAATAGGCTCCTACTGACCTCCCCTAATTTTGGTAGAAGTTTTAAAGAAATATTTAAATAGGTTATAGTGCAAAAAGCACTCTGGACCAGAGATGAAAAATTGAGTGTAGGGCTCAAAATATTTCATGAATGAAATATATTTTAGCATAAAAGTGATTTAAAAACATCACATGACATCTCCAAATTTTTGTGGGAATTTTAAGTGAATTTATCAAATGGTTGTAGTTCAAATATGGCCATTTAACCTAGAAAACCCTTTTCAAGAAAATAAAGATCAAGCAACCTAATTATTTAATTAGTTACACTAATAAAAGGAAAGTTTTTCTTGAGAGGTTAAACAAGTCCAACAACATTTTTGAAAAGTTTTCTTTTTGGGAAAAACTCATCATAACAGGGAAGGAAATGATTTAAACAAAATCAAAATGGAGCTCAAAAAATTCAAAGTTTTAAATCCTGGCAAAATTTTATTCCATTAAAACAAGGCCAAAATTTTGGGGTGTCACAGTGTGGAGTCTCTTCAGTCTTCCGTCAATTTTCAACCGGTGAATTCTTGTTTTGTTCGACATTCTTCATCTCTTTTTCTTCTCCGGTGTACTCAATTCAAGTCTTTAGGGCTGATCATATTCTTTTCCTTGGATCAAGTGTTTTCCCTGCTCGTTCGCCTCTCGCCAGTTTATCCTTCCAGGGTATTCAAGACATCTCAGGAGATTCGTCTGTGTTCGAATTAATTTGGGGTCGTCACCTCATTAAAATATTTCAATTATTCCGGTGCATCATCTATCTCTTCAACAATCCTTTCCAACGGTGTTATCTCTTCAGTGGGCCGTAACCCACAGGTCTTTTCCCAGGATCTTACCAGACTCTTCTAATTATTCCGGAGCTATTCCAAATTCTTTTCAGAGTTTGACGTATGAATGAATTTCATCAGTCAGATACCATCTCCAAGATCGCTTTCAAATTCTTTTCATCTTTGGTTCAATTTCTTCCTCTTTCCATTCTTCCTGAGTGTCTCAACAATTTTGGTGGTGTTCCTCGTGGTCATTTCAAGATAGAAGAAGAGTTTTCCTCTAAATCTTGCCCGTTCTCTCGAAGACTCGCGGTTCTAGTTTCATGCTACTCTCTCGAATTATTCCGTTTGTCATTCTTTCTTACCCATCCGGAGTATGTCAGGAGTTGTTTTCCGTTTCTTTTCACTGGAGGCCATCATTCCAGAGGAATTCTTCGTCCTCACATTTCAGCTACCATTATCCAATTATCGCGGCTCATCTTTCAAGTATTCTTTATCAGCTCGTTATCTCTTTGTTCTTTTGCATGTAAATTCCCTCTAGCATATTTGTTCTTCTAATTATTCCCGGTGATTCATTCTCTTTCATCAGTCATTTTCTAATTCTTACAGTGGTTCCTTCAGATTCTTTTTCCTTTGTTATCATATCAATTCATTCGTTCTTTCCAATCCTACCGGTTCATTGAAGACCTTCCTCAAGGTTGTGTCATATTCCCCTCAATCCTTCTTTTCCAACAAAAATAAGTAGTATGAAAAATCCATTGCTTGTCATCAATTTAATTTGATGAGGATAAGAATAACACAATTCTTATTCTTATCATCGTCAAGTAATCCCTTCTTTCGGAGTTTGTTCTTGATGAACAAATTCTAGTTCCAAGTGTTTTCATCTTTTCTTTTCCGGAGTTCAAATTTTCCTCGGCCATTTCGTCGGAACCCCCATCTAAATCACCGCAAGGCTCATCTTATTCTTTCATCCTTCATTCTATCTCATCATCCTTTTGTCACCCAAGTTCTCCATAGTGGTTCGTCTTGATTTAATTCATTCTTCAAGAGTTCATCAAGAATTTTGTTGGTGGAGTTCAAGTATCTTTTCTTCTCGCGTCTCGAAGTGCAAATAATTCTTCGTTTTCTTCCGAAGTGGAGTTTTGCATTTCTTCGTTCTTCTCAGCTATTCAGACATTTGCTTGTGGCAGAGTTTTACCTCAACATAGGTACACAACAAGCTTATTCTTTCGTTGTTGATTTTCTCAACAACTGCGTTCAATCCTTCCTTCTAAGTTATTTTCATTCCATTCTTTCAATTCTTCCAGAGGCATTGGGTTGTTCATCTCGTCAAGTGTCATCCCATCTCGCGAAGTTCATGTTCTAATCCTTCCATTTTCAGTTGGAGTGCTGCTGGAATTCTTTTGCTCTTATTCCTTTCATATCTTATTCTAACCGGAGTAGTTTCAGAGTCTATCTTGTTTCTTTGGCATTTGATTCTCGTCATATTCGCCGTTCATCTTTTCTACCCGAGTGCTCTCGACTTGTTTCATCTTTTCTCTTGCGTTCTTACTTCACCTCGTCCTCTTTCTCTTCCGTCTCGTTCCTAAGATCTCGGGACGAGATCTCTTGTTAGTGGAGGAGAGTTTTAACGCCCCAAATCCGATGCGCCAGGTGTCTTCCAATTATTCGCCGTAGTTGCCATGTCATTTGCTTGCATGTTGCATTTTGCCATGTCATCATTTGCATTTCATCTGCATGTTTTTCAAAAATTCCATCCGTTTGGATTCCCCCGGTTCTCTCCGTTCTCCGTTCTGAGCCCAACCACACTCGCACGCGCCCGTGGCACCTATCAGTCCATGGTTTTGTGAGCCACCGGAAAATGTTCTCGGAATGGGCCGAGATTTGCCGAGTGGCCTTGGTATATCACCGGTAAATCGCCTGTCAAATTTCTTTCCATTTGGAGGTTGTTTGATGCCCCAACGGTTAATCGAGTTAACCGAAAACCCCTTCTCTTTGCAGCCCAGCACCCTTCTCACAGCCCACCTAGCCCATCTAACTTCCCTCCATGCTCTCCGCCGTTGGATCATGATCGTGTGGGCGAAAACTGCACCTCATTTGGACTCTCCTAGCTCCCTCTACCTATATAAACAACTCCCCCTACCCCGAAATTTGCAGAAGAATCCTACCCTAACCCTAGCCTCCTTCCTCCTCACGCGCCGGACAAATCTTCCCCCGCCACCAGACAAGTCCGCCGCCGCCCTCAGCCAACCCACCGCCGCGACATGTCCTCCCTGGCTCTCTCGCCGCCGCCAGTCGCCGAGGGCCCGTGTGGCCCAGGCGCGGCCCGCCCGAGTCCGTCCGCCACCCGTGAAGCCTGTCGCCGCCTCGCCCCGCGCCCGCAGGCCAGCGCCCGCCTCCACCTCCTCAGACCTTGCCGCCTCCTTGCCGCCTCCTCGCCGCCGGTGCGCCGCCCCGCCGCCGGTGCACCGTCGCGCCGTCCTGCCCCACG
>NC_041387.1:313275089-313289275 GCF_002162155.2 Triticum dicoccoides | reverse complement strand
CCTCGCGCTTCCCGAGTCACGCGCCCGCTCGCCCCTGCCTCTGGCACGTAGCACCGCCGCCGGCTGGCCCTTTGCCGGAGCGCGAGCCGCTGGCCCTGGCGCCCCGCTCCTCCCGCCGACCCTGCCGCCGGATCGGCCTCCTCACGCCAGATCTGGTCGGGGGCCACCGGATCTAGCTGGGACCGCCTCCCGTCATCCCCCCCCCGATCCTCTAGCAACCGCCTCGGCCAACTCCGGTGATCCTTGGTCCGCGCGCCTGGAAACCCTGGATATGTGAGGTTGATTTTTTCCCCAAGTCCCTAATTTTTAACAATTTGTGCTCATGTTTACCATGCCATAACTTGATGCTCGGTGCTTCGTTTGCGTGCGTAATATGTCAAAATGTTCACTGTGAGATGATCTTCATTTCATTCCATTGTGGCATGCTTGTTTGAGTCCATATTGATGCCCTAATCATCGTTGCAATAGTGCTATATGATATAATTTGCTGTAATCTGCTGATTCTAAACATCATTTGTGCATCTTGTGAGTGCCACAACTTTGTCTCTCTTGATGCTATGATGATGATCTTGATATGCACAAGTTCTTCTCTTCATTCTCTACATGTTGGTTTGATTTTCATTCATGTTAGGGTGCATATTAGCATATTAATCCCTGTTGCAAAAGTGCATGTTGCTGTTAACTGATGTAACTTGCTGATTTGTCTTTTTTGTTGCATTTTGTCTATGCACCCTATGAGCATGATGTCTACATGTTTTAGGAGCATATTTACGCCATATTTACAGGGTTGCAATCCATGTATTTTTATATGCCCTATAGTGAGTGCATCAAGCTTGTGAAGTGGGCCACTTGCTGTTAACTTTCTGTCAATGCTGAAACTGCTATATCATGTTGCCATGTTTTCTTGATGCTACCAATTAATCCATGCATAATATGGAGATACTTAGTTGACATGTTTTGTTTTGTATGTTATTCTCTATCATGTCATGCCTTTTTATGCCTCATACATGTCCTGTAGCACATGCTTTCATTGCAATGAAGATGCCTATATGCTGTTCCAGATTTCCGTTAACATCATGATGCCTTATTGTGAGGTTGTTATTGAGTGATCCATGCCTCTTATGAAGATTCTCCAATTACATGATTGGAAGTATGCTATGATTAACCTTTTCACATTCCATACTTGCTAATTTTGGATGTCATATGCCTCTGTTCCGTGCTTGCAAACATGCCATTATAATGTTGCTGTTTTACCCTTGCTGAAACTGTTTTAACTTTCAATCTTGTCATGTTGGTTCCCACTAATCCATGAGCCATATGTATATGATGCCCTGATGTTATTTTCTCTTTGTTATGTGTACTTTGATTTCATGCCCTTGATTGCTATGTTTACTTGCTGTATCTTGTCTCTTTCTTGCTCATGCATATGCTGCTGTGTATCAAGTTGCCATCATATTAACTCTGCTCATGCATATGCTGCTGTGTTATAAAGTTGCACATTGCATTGATCATAGTGGTTTAATCTTGATGACTATGAACCTGAATCTTTAATGATATTTGAAGCATGTTATCTATACATGAAGTGCGTGTCAAGTTTGTGCTCATAATATTCTTGTAGTATGTTGTTTTGATGTTTGCAAAGTGCCTAATTGCTATTTTGGGCAGATTGTTGTTATAACTTGTTTCGAGTGTACGTGTTGCACCGTTGCTCCGTTTTGAGCATGCTCTGTATTAAACTTGCTTAGAATTGCATGTAGTTTCATCTTATCATGTTGCATCCATGTTTTGAGAGTGTTTGCTTGATGTTTGAATGCATTTTGCATCAATGCCATGTTTAAATTGTTTTTCTCATATCTTCTAGGTCGTAGCTCCGAACTAAATGAACCTTATATGTAACTAGACTACAATTTCGTGTAGATCTTCTCGGTGCATTTTAACTTGCTGTTTAACAACTTGAACATAAGGTTTATTCAGATCTGGACCAATTTCTAAATTTGCATATGAGGACTTACCGGATTTGTTACATGTTATTTCCGGCCTCATTTAAACTTGCTTTGATGTGTTGTTCTCGTTTGCATCATCTCTTGCCATGAGTAGCCTCATCTATCCTTTGTCATGCATCCTGCTTGGTTGTGCATCATGTCATGTTGATGTGTTGTGTGTTTACCTTGTTGTTTGCTTCTTTCCGGTTGTGCTTCTTCTCGATAGTTCCTGTTTCATTGTGATTGTGAGGATTCGTTCGTCTACGCTTGGTTCGGCTTCATCCGTTCATATTCTTCATGGACTCGTTCTTCTTCCTAGCGGGATTTCAGGCAAGATGACCGTCACCCTGAATCTCACTACTATCATTGCTATGCTAGTTGCTTCGTTCTATCGCTATGCTGCGCTACCTATCACTTGTTTATCAAGCCTCCCAAATTGCCATGTCAGCCTCTAACCTTTTCACCCTTCCTAGAAAACCATTGCTTGGCTATGTTGCCGCTTTGCTCAGCCCCTCTTATAGCATTGTTAGTTGCAGGTGAAGTCGAAGATTGCTCCATGATGGACAGGGTTATGTTGGGATATCACAATATCTCTTATTTAATTAATGCATCTATATACTTGGTAAAGGGTGGAAGGCTTATCCTTATGCCTGGATTTTTGTTCCACTCTTGCCGCCTTAGTTTCAGTCATACCGGTGTTATGTTCCTTGATTTTGCATTCCTTACGAGGCCGGGTGTGTGGGAACCCATTGACAGTTCGTTTTGAATAAAACTCCTCCAGCAAGGCCCAACATTGGTTTTACATTTGCCTAACAACCTATAACTTTCCCTTGGGGTTGCAAACCCAAGGGTCATCTTTATTTAAACCCCCCCGGGTCAGTGCTCCACCGAGTGTTGGTCCAAACTAGAGCCCTTTGCAGCGCCCCCTCAGGGAAACTTGAGGTCTGGTTTTAGTTGTATGGATTGCTCATCCGTTGTGCCCTGAGAACGAGATATGTGCAACTCCTATCAGGATTTGTCAGCACAGTTGGGTGGTCTTGCTAGTCTTGTTTTACCATTGTTGAAATGTCTTGTAACCGGGATTGCGAGACTGATCGGGTCTTCCCGGGAGAAGGAATATCCTTCGTTGGTCGTGAGAGCTTATAATGGGCTAAGTTGGGACACCCCTGCAGGGTATAAACTTTCGGAAGTCGTGCCCATGGTTATGTGGCAGATGGGAATTTGTTAATGTCCGGTTGTAGATAACTTGACACCAGATTTGAATTAAAATACCCAACCGTGTGTGTAGCCGTGATGGTCTCTTTTCGACGAGTCCGGGAAGTGAACACGGTTTGTGTTATGTTTGAACGCAAGTAGTTTCAGGATCACCCCTTGATCACTTCTAGCTTCTCGACCATTGCGTTGCTTCTCTTCTCGCTCTTATTTGCGTATGTTAGCCACCATATATGCTTAGACGCTGCTGCAACCTCACCACCTATCCATTTCATTCTCATTAAGCTTTGCTAGTCTTGATACCCATGGTAATGGGATTGCTGAGTCCTCGTGGCTCATAGATTACTACAACAACAGTTGCAGGTACAGGTTATGCGATGATCATGACGCGAGAATGATGCTTGCTTGTTTTGAGTTCTTCTTCTTCTTTGTCGTTCAGGGGATAGGTTCCAGGTCGGCAGCCTGGGCTAGCAGGGTGGATGTCGTTTGAGTTTCTGTTTGTGTTTCATCCGTAGTCGTATGATGCTCTTATGTATGTTGTTGTTGTGTTCGTGTGGCATTGTATGCCTCTTGTATGTATCCCCAACTATTATGTAATGGTATGATGTAATGATATCCACCTTGAAAAAGCGTCCCCAATATGCACTTCTATCCTTGGTGGGACCTTCGAGTTCCTTTAGGATAGGGTCGCATATTGGGCGTGACATAGAACTCTTCCATTCAGGCGTGGAAAAGGGGTCTTAAGGCAGACCTTCTGTTTCTACAACATCGAATCAAGGACAATTTTGAAACACTGCTTGTCAACTGGACTGAACAGTTTCTAAACTAGTTCACCATGTTGCCTTTTGGGTTCCAAAAAACTTGAGTTGGTTGATCGCCTTGTATATCACGCTTTTGTATTTATTTTATTAATACAATTGTACCATAGAATGATTGTTCTACGGTTTTGGTTCAAACACATCCATGTAGCATCCTAATGCTCCATGTACGTGTTAAAAAATTCATGGCACAAACTTTCCATCTATTCTCATGTTCCTGACACTTCTTGATAAGTTATCTTTTCTCTGACCATCTGAAATGGCACATGAGAAATCTTGATCGAGGAAAGAAATTTGGGAAATCATGAATATTGGTTGGTGCTGATAAAAAATTGTCTCGTTGGTACACCTATGCCGCGTCGGTGCTCTATTTTCCCAAAGAAGTGCACAAATGATGTTTGAATGATAAAAAGGTCAATCTACATCTGTACTAAGATGGATGTTGTACTAGAGATAAGCTCAATAGGCATGGGTGGGCACGCAAAAGCCCAAGAATACACGTGGGAAAGAAGATATGCATTGTACTTAACTATGATCAGTTCATGCTATGTGTTTTGATGAGCATGTATATTGCGACAGTATACTAACGGAAGGGTTCCCATTTTGTAGGTGAGTCCTTCCCCATCATCACCATGGAGCAAGCTATGAGACAAACTTCAACTCCAAGTGTGCTCTAGTTTGTATCGCTTCCTCCTATCGTAGGCATCCAACATGGAAGCAGGACCCACCATCACCCGATGCAGGACCCAATGTCCTTCCATATCACTGAAACAAAGAAGGCCAAAAAAGTTGCTACTACTAAGGATAAGGAGGAACCTAAGGATCTTATCACTAAAGCTTGGAATCTGCTGAAAAACACTTCCACTACTACTCCAAACTTGTCTTACTCACTGACAAAAGAAAGCAAAACCAAACGCTTAGAGAGGCTCAACATAGCTTCTTATCGCCTGTCTTGGTCTATGCGCAATGCCAAATCAAATTAGCATGCTAGACCACTTTGCAACTATCGATGCAAGTGTAGTCAAATAAAACAGTTACATGCTTAGTGGTGTGATGATTTTGTTGAAACTGGTACTTCAACATTGGAGGATGAAACAAAATATCCATACCCAGCAAATTAGCCATATGTCCTTTCCCCGATTCAGTGCATCACAAGACTACACAAAATGAAAGAGCTTGTTAGGCAAGCAGTCATGAACGAGTTCTAGACACACACTAGCTTTCTAGGATGTAAACCATCCATCGGCAATGAGCTGAACCATTTCAATCCAGCTGGCTAGTCTCACCATGTCACATTACAACTGGAGAAAACAAAACTAAAAGGAAGTTTGATGTACTATCCAATGAGGTACCAGTGCCTCTCTCTAATGATCTTCAATGCCAATTTCAACAGCTCCAATCTCAATTGAGAGAGCTACAACAAAATGAGTAAATGATCCATCCTCACAAGTCGTGGGCACGCCAAGCCACCATTCTCCTCGCCAGTACCAATTACAACCTCAACCTCCATCTCATGATGGTTTAAGTCAAGGTTCAAAGCTTGTGGAAACTTTTCTCAAGCACCCAAGTGATCAAAAATAGGTGAAGCCAGACGCCATGTTCCTAGTTATTATGTGGAACATGATCGTAATACTTGGGCACCTCGTCAGAACTTCCCTTCTACATCTTCCTATCGACCAAGACAAATAGAACTACCCCCTCATTGGAACGCTTGGTCAAGCCAAGAATGGCGACCGGTGTCCCCGAGAAATGAGTAACACTCTCATGAAAATCACCATGAGAACAACGTATGTTCATCACGGCCAAATGCAAACAAGCTACAGGAAAATAAAATGTCGTCCAAACCTCAAACTCCGCAAAACACAAAATTTGGTGTGTTGCCTTCTCTGGCACAAACTTTGATAAATGCTCAAGCTGCCCAGCTCCTCCTAGCTCAAGTAGCTTCATTGCTTATTCTAACTCCAACTACTCTTCCAAGAGCTCCATACTCCATTGTAGTCAACCAACATAAGTGGGACAAGCATAGAAGGAATCAACAAGCACTCTGTCAATAGTTGCAAGATCTTTTGCTCGATAATGTACATCTACGAGTTTGGTCAAATGGGCGTGTGCATCCGTTCTATGATAAAATTACTTTGAATATTTTCGCAATACTACTGCAAAATGCAAGGTACAATTACCTCCTTGTTCTTCTTGTGCCAAAGTCATGACAACATGGTGACATAACAAGCCAAGGGCTAGAAGTGCATGGAAAAAATTCTATAGCGACCCCTAAACAGGGTGCTCATGAGAAAACATCTATAGTAGCCCCTTAACGCCAATACTGAATTGGGATCTCAAACTCCTATCCATCTCATGGAGACAAAGGAAGAAAAACAAACTTCGCCAATTTTCTCACCGGAGGTTGAGCAAGACACAATCATGTCACAATAGAGGTTATAACAACAAAGCAAAAATCAACATCACCCCCTCATCGAGGTGACATGGAAACAAGTCCATACATCATGGATGCAACTTCCAAAGATGAAAGTAGTGTGGAAAAGGATACAATGATGTGTGGCACCTTGATCGCACACGCTAAACATAATAATCATCAAAACTAGGTTCCACCTCCAGTTGAAAAGGATTTTTGTTATCCTTTTGATGAAGAGATCATGCTCAACCCAAAGGCATCATTTTCTAAGAATTTCCTTCCCCGTCTTATGAATGTCTGTGGTTGGTTTAAAAGTTCTGAAAAAGAAGAAGGTAATGAAGAGATGGCATCATCATCGACTCCACCAGAAAAACCATGACAAGATTTGGGAATTTATTCTCATCCTTATGTGATTTTAGAATCTTGGCTTAACAAGATCCAAGCATGCTCCAAAAGTATGTAGAGCGCCCGGGTATTGCGACTTGGTTAAAAAAATTGCTTCAGAAACGGTAGCTGAAGATTCAATTCATTGTCAAGAAGATCAAGGTTATGAGGGACATGTGCCAGATGGGGAATCTAGCCGTTCTCCAAAATAATTTTCTACCTCTCCGCATTATTCTGACCTTGCAGATTCGATAGTGTCAGATGATGAGAGCCAATTTGGAGATGACAATACCGCCCCAGTACACATGTCAAATGGGCACGGGAAGAGTAGCCAAGATCAAGTCCATTGAGATGATGCTGCAAACAAAGAAAAGTAACCTATTTTTGGCATAGGCACATCCGAGTAGCATTAACATAGAATTAAAGAACGGATTCATTCACAACAATTATAGTTGGATCACCTAAATGCAAAGTTCGACCAACTTTTGCGCCTCCTTACAGGCTCGGGACATGGCGCATCGTCTAAGGATGGCCAAGCAATTGTCGGCCCAAAGGTAGAGGAGCTAGGGGCCATTTTCCAAAAGGAGGAAGCTAACCAACACCCCCAGTTGTTAAACTCCCCACCCATGCCATCTAGTGGTGCTCCCCGAGATATGCTAAAAGATTATCAAACTATAATTGAGGATACTATGAATAAAAAATGAAGCATATTGCCGCGGAACAAGCCCCTCAATCATCAAAGAGCGAGCTTGACAAACCATACGAGTCATGGTATGATCTCGTAGCCTAACCCACTGGGTGGTAACCACCCAAGTTCTGCCAATTCGATAGAACTAGGGATGCAAGGGAACATCTAACCTATTTTGAGGCAACATATGGAGATACTGCTCGCAAACCCTCACTCCTATTGCGGCAATTCGCAGGTTCTTTGACCGGTCTTTCCTTCCATTGGTGTAGTCACCTCCCTGTGAGCTCTATACCTGATTGGAAAAGCATGAAATATCTCTTCAAATCTCATTTTTTTCATAATGTAAAAAGATTTCTCAGTGATCGAGCTAGCACAAGTTCAACAGAGGCTTGATGAAAAGATTGATGACTACATACTTAGATTCCTTAATAGCTTTGTGCACCTTGCAGGAGAAATTCACACTTAGTATGCCATTGAAATGTGTGTCAATGGAATGCAACAACATTGGTCGCTCGAGGTATCTCGATGCGAACCCAGAACATTTAGTGCACTCAGCTCAGCTATGGAGGCAACAGAACAAGAGTTTGAGAAGTCTCCTCAACTCATGAAGTTGTATAATAATGCCAGCACACACAATCATGCTAAGAGATTCAACTAAACGATAAACCAAATAATAATGTGGCTAGGCCTAAAAATTCTAATGAGGCTAACACCACTAGAGCAATGAAACAAAGTATTGAGCCCATGGTAGGCGTAAGAAATGAATCTGTAGGGGCAATACATCTTCCTTCCATACAAGAACTTCTTAGGAAGCAATACATATTCCGTCGAGAGATGAAAAAAAGTTTCTTTACTCAAGTGGTGGCGCATAACCACCTAACCCTCCCAGAACCAAAACATCTTGATCAAGTACATATGAAGGATAACATATATTGTCCATATTATTAATATGTAGAGCATGTCATTGAAGAAGGTATTGCTGAATAGCTCCAACAAGCCATTTGAAAAAGACTTCAAATACAACCTGACCCTTAGCCAGCAAGCAAACAAGAGTTTCAGAAGTCTCCTCAATTGATGAAGTTGTGAATGTGGTGACAACAGATTTTTTTCACACACAGGAAAAGGTAGCATTGCTGCCACTGGCCCAAGATTAAGAGAAGTTGACTAGCCTAAGGGTCACTCACGAGACCTTTAGGGCTCGAGGAAGAATAGAAAAGAGGCCAGATCCTACAGGCCTGCATAAAAACATCTACCCAAGCATGGAATGCATTTTGTGCCCTATTATCAGCATACTACAAAGATGTCGCCCAAGTGGCATAATCCTAGCATACATCGCAATACACCAAGATTTGTGCCTAAGTATGAGGAAAATGAGCCATTCCCTAGACCAAGCTATGGACTTCCTACCTTAGAGCAATTCATGCCCCATGGATGGGGGTGGAGAGTTGAACCTATAATGGAATAGAAAACAAAGGAAGTCATTCCTGAGCCGTCCTTCGGCAAGATTTCTTGCAATGTTGGGCTAGACAATTCAACATCGGGTTGCTCCTGGCCTGAGGTTGCAGTTATGCCACATGAAAAAGAAGTTATGCATGTAGAAAGCTCATCGCATGAGTCTGAACTAGAAGTCATATGAACATGCGAGGAGGAAAGGTCTTACCTAACCCTCATATTTCCCAGCCTAAAAGGGTCATAAGAGACAAAATATATGATCCACAAAATGGTACCACCCAAGATGGAGAGGCACCAGAAGCTCCCGGAGATGCCGATGGGGCTCCTCCTAAAATAGATTACAACATAGTAGCACAGTTGAAACGTATTCCAGCACTTTTTAAGTGTCTATGATGCACTAATGTTGGTACTTGAACTATGACAAGCTCTCATTCAAACATTATAAAATCCAGAATTATTTGCAATAACAATGGCAAAGCATAGAATATTGTGCAATGAGTTGAGTGTAAATGAGATAACCTTTTATGAAGAAGATAAAGTGGTAATGGATGACAATCATAATCGCCCAGTTTACATAGAAGGGAACATTGGACACTTCCACTTGAGACACATTCTCATTGATCCTAGTTCTGATGTCAACATTCTCCCAGTTTGCAGTTTGACCCATGTTAGCTTCATATTGGATGACCTAAAACCAACAAAAGTTGTGATGTGCGGTTTTGATAATGAAGAAAGATCGGTAGTAGGTTCAATCATTCTCAAAATCCAAATATCATGTTTCAGTTTTAAGGTGCACTCCTTTGTTATAGAAGTGAACACCTCCTATTTAGCATTGTTGGGTAGATCATGGATACACAAGTACCAAGTAGTCCCATCGACGGTACATCAATGCCTGAAATTTGGTGGTATGTTAATCCTTATACCATTCAAGAAGCACATCATGCTGATGCAAAATATTACTTCCCAAGTGAGGAGCCACACTCTCAGCAACGATGAGTGGCGCCTTCAGCCGATATACCCTATCACACCTAGATCCACCTCATTATTAGGGATAGAGTCCTCATCCAGCAAACACTCCTCTAGGAAAATGTTTCCACATGGAGGAAGGGGTCGTGGGAATGGAAGATCTCCCATGACCCATCGATATGATTGCTTTCCTTTTGGGAAAGTGGGATACATTACCACCACATTACAAACACCACAATTATCATTGAATGCAGAGGCTTCTAATCCACCTCCACTCTTACAGAGGTCTGTATCTGAGCCCTATATCGAGACTCATAATAAAAATAAAGAATCCTTTTCTTTTTCTAACACCTATGATACCTCATAACATAATTAATTATAATTTTGCATCTGCAATAGTTCTTAAACTCCTCACCAGTAAGGGTGATATGCCTCCCTCTGAGGTGTTACAAATATCCACAAACTCCCTTTTGAAAAAGTGACACCACCATTAGGGAGAGTAAGAAGAAGGGTGGAATAAATATAGAAAACAAAGGGAGGTGTACTTAAACAACCCCATCAATGTATGTATCAGTGTCAATATCATTGGAGGTTCACTTGATACCAAGCCAATAAAAGATCTCCTCTCCTACATTATATTATAAGGTACCACGGGTACGACCATGTGAATCTATAACCCATTTTACCCCTCTTGCTTTGATATAGAGGAATCATTGATTACTATGAAATCTGAACCTAGAATGGTTCGCTATTAGAGCAATACAGGTTTAAACACCAAAATTTCAGGTCACCATCACCTCTAGCCATTTGTGAAGTGTGGTGGATCAAACAGAAAATCTCATTAAAAGAAAAATAAGAAAGACCAAACGAAGTACTGTTTTGGCTATGTCCGCTCAGAATCTTCTAAAAGCGAGGATGAAGAATATGATGATAAGCACAAATTTATGTGTAGATGAACCATAAATGATGCCTAAAGTAAAAAAACAGCAAGAACCAACATCTTATGAGGATGCTGGGAATTATATATATCAAATTTCTCATCAATTTCATTCCTTTGATGCTGCTGCAAATGCACACTATGGGATGGAGAATGAACACTATCTTCTTGTCGGAATCGGGGCTTCGGGGACCCAAGAAGGTTCAAACACTAGGGTGCACTCGCTATCTCCACTAGCCCTATCTCGCGACTCACTATCTCATGGCGATGCTCCGGCATGCTCGAGCCAGAGAAGAAGAACAATGAACACAGCAGATTACCCAAATTCGGGCCACCTTGCGGTGTAAGACCCTACTCCTGCTTTGTGGTTGGATTGCCTCGTGAGGGAGGATGAGTACTAGAGTACAAAGGGAAAGTGAGCATCCTCGGGAGGATGGTATCGATCCCTCTCTACGGCGGAACCCCGCCCTTACTTATACTAGCATTGGTCCTCTTCCACAACAGCCAGTTTGAAGGGGGACAAGAGTATAGCTTTTCCTGACTAAAGGTGGTTTTCGCCTGCAAAAGCCTCCTGCCATGACACGCCGGTGGGCTCAGGGATGATCTCCATCCTGGTGAGTCCATCCTCTTGGCCTTCTTGCACCGAACGGGTAATCTTTGGGGACTGCTTCGGGAACCGCTGCGTTGTCCTTGCTCCGTTAGAACAAAAGAGAAAAGCTTCCTTATCCACGCCCGCAAGCACCCCTCTTTCTCAGTCCATCGCCACGTACGTCACCCATGTGAAGAGGCAAAGGCGCGCGGCTCCGCTGCTTGATCCTTGACTCGTACACCTCCGCGAGGGGCTTCAGGAGATGACCTCGGGAAGCCGCCTCATGAAGCTCTCGATGACACCTGATGATGCATACCTCACGAGGCGAGGTCCTCACAAAGGTCCTGCTCATGAAGCCCTAACGGTGTGCTAGCTTTGGGCCTTCTGGTGGTGTCGTGCACTGGGCCACACGCAGATGGGCCTGGCTACCCCAGTCCCACAAGCGGGACTGATGCAGAGCATCCTACGATCATCCCCATGGAGACAAAGGAACCGCATGTACCAATGAGTAGAGCTCGAGCAAGGGATATTGAAAGTAAGGTGAACTTGCTCCTCTCCGAAATACCACCTTCCACATGTGAGACATGGCTACTACCTCAAGTGGAGGCCTTGTGTGTGATCAGGTAGTCATAGGGAAGCCACGAGGGAACTATCCCCAAGGGGCAAGATGGCGAGGACACCAAGCGTGGAGACCAAGAGGAGGAGCTGTCAGGAAACTACAACCTCCAGACGAACGGACCATGCTGAACATCTGAGGCCTAGAGCATCCACCAGCCTGAAGGCCCAGCCAGCGAAGGCTACATTGATCAGACGAACAACAAGTACTGGATGCCTGACACCTCCTCAGCAACCAGACGACCGAGCCCCTCTAGACTTCCAGTGCCACATCATAGAATGGAAAATAGCGGAAATCCGAAGACCTCTGGACGACCGAGCCTCTGACGTTCGACGCCCACCGGACATCCGACGACACCTAACCAGAGCAGAATCACCAGATGTTCGGCGCCCTCCGGACGACCGGACCCTTGCGAGCCACCGGAAGTACGTGGCCCTCCCGACGTCCGATGCCTGTCAGCGCACAATGACTAGGGCCGACGCCCATGTAACCATTCGCACCCCCAGACTATATATACTCTCCCTCCTCCCTCTTGTTAAGGTTAGCATTGGTTTTAGCTCATATGAGAGATAGAGCATTGCTCATCCACTTGATACCTACTGCATTGGAGACCAAGGCCTCCTAGGAGAAGATCCTCCAAGTGGATTCAAGACCCCCTCTTGAGGGAAGATGCCCTAGTGGATTAAAGGACTCCTTCTAGGAGATGAACTAGTTACCATTGTATACCCCCCCCCCCTTTGTTGGATTTGAATCATGTATTGTCGGTGCAACAAACATTCACGTTTGCTTCCCAAACTTATACACTGGAGTGCTGGTATCACGCATCCGGCACCAACCTACAAAGCTAGGCCAAGAAAGAGGAAACTGCTCTTTCTGAGATCAAGGAGCGAATCAAGAAGACCAAGTAAACATACAGGAGAGCAGAGCACCACCTTGGGAAGGCCTCCCTTGTCAGGCAAGCGAGCCCGGCCAGGTCGAGACAGCCCCAAGGACAAGTCCCAGGTTGCCCCAGCAGGCTTGCCGGGGTCGCCAAGGTCAATAACTCCCGCCAAGGCACCACCGCACCATGATGCAAAACACTTATCAATGCGACATCGATCGTCCAGATGATTAAGTGGCTTCTACTAAGAACATGGCAGCCCGTTGGAAGATAGATTACCCTCATATGACACCCATCCAGAGGCGTGTCAAGCAGATAAGGAGGAGATGATTAAGCGGCACGGCAGGCTTGTCGGGCTTCACCCTCAGCATGACACCTAGTAGTGCATTTAATGCACTTTGTCCTAACTTCTGGAGTTAGGTATGATAGCACTATTGGCTATCTA
Organism: Triticum dicoccoides; assembly: GCF_002162155.2. Lineage (NCBI taxonomy): Eukaryota > Viridiplantae > Streptophyta > Magnoliopsida > Poales > Poaceae > Triticum > Triticum dicoccoides. Next base: position 313,275,893 of record NC_041387.1, on the reverse strand, counting down.
ATCACCAGATAAAGAACGTTTTGCCACTGTGGTTACCCCTTGAGCTATAAAAGGAGGTCTAATGCCACCTTGCAAGGGATTCGAACCCTTGCACACTTGTACACGCGTAGCAACTCTCCCCGAGGCTACCTTGCCGGGCTTGAGAGATGCGTGTTCATTGTGTTCTTCCATCCAATCCACCAAAGTAGGAGTAGGGATTTATGCTTCTTAGTGGCCCGAACCTGGGTAAAAAACACCAGTCTCACCGTCATCGTCTTCCTTCATGCACTACAAAGAAAAGACACATCCGTGACATTTTGGGCCGAACGAAATTCTTTTCTGTCATACTTATGACACTTCTATGATGATAATTGTGACAAAACCCGGTATCATCATACATGTGGTGGGCTCCGACTTCTATGACAAAAAATCATGACAGAAAATGGGCTTTTCGTCCTGAGCGGAAAATCATGACAGAAAACGCAGCTGCATGACAATCTTTGGGCCATCCATGACGGAAAAAACTGTGGTAGAAGCGAGGGCGAGGAAAATTTCGGGGAGTTCCCGGTTACAGTGGGCGGTCGGGGGCCGAGCGATGCGCGTTTCTGTCATACACGTACGCGCGTGTGTGTGAGGCATCGGCTCTCACTGAACCCGAGCGAGGCGTTGGGCTCTAACTGAGCACGAGCGATTGCACTGCAGGCTACGCGTTACTGAACCCGAGCGATCAATCAATGGTTGTTAACTGAACCCGATCGAGTAATTCCTTCGCTACTGCTGCTAACTGAAGCCGATCGATGCTGCCTCTCTGGATGAACAATGAGC
>NC_041387.1:313257774-313274795 GCF_002162155.2 Triticum dicoccoides | reverse complement strand
GATGAACAAGACCCCGTGGCGTTGCCTCTGGATGAACAGGACCCCGATCGATCGAGCCGGTTGGGGCTAGATGAACAGGACCCCGTGGAGGGCTGGATGAACAGGATGACCCTGTGGAGGGCTGGATGAACAGTAGACGGTGGAGGGGTGGTTGAACAGTAGCTGGTGGAGTAGCGCGTGGTGGAGGCTGGATGAACAGGAGCCCGTGGAGGCTGGAGGAGGTCGACGGTAGCCCGTGGAGGCCGGAGGAGGTCGACAGTGGAGATGAACAGTATCCCGTGGAGTCCCGTTTTGCGGTACGCCACACCCCTCCCGATGAACAGGACCCCTGTTTCGATCGTCCAACACAAGTCTGTTTCGTCCGTTTTGCGTTACGCCACACCCCTCCCGATCAACAGGACCCCCGTTTCGACCGTAGGAGGTCCGTTTCCTCCATTTTACGGTATGCCACACCCCTCCTGATGAACAGGATCCCGTTTCGAACGTGGCCGGTCGAACACAAGGTCGTTTCCTCTGTTCTGCGGTACGCTAGGCCTCGTTTCCATCTCCTGTCCCGTCCAAGTCGGTTGGCTCCCACGCGTTCCCTTGCCTCCCGATGAACACAACGCATTATGTTGCCTCCCCGTGAACATGACGCATTCCGTTGCCTCCCCATGAACACGATGACGACGCAGTTTGTCCGTTTCGACCTAGCCATGTACACGAGCCATGGCCGTATGTATGCGCGAGTAGGCGTTCGAGACCCCGCCCGTATGCACACATACCTGGCCATATTTTCTTTCTTGCACACTGGCCGATGTACGTACATGTACATGCTACGTGCGCACCTCTACTATGACATGTGCGTGCCTCTACATCCACCAGTATGTATGTACACGCTCACGACTAGAATGACAACGCTATGTATGCTTCGACCAGGTGGGTCCCGACTGTCAGGCACTTCCTTGCGTGCGAAGATGTAGCTGGTGGGTCCCAGCAGTCAGGGGGCGAATCGATTTTTTTGCCCAGACGCACTTCCTTGCGTGCGAAGGTGTAGCTGGTGGGTCCCAGTAGTCAGGGGGGAAATGTTTTTTTTGTGAAATACGGTGGCCCATCCGGTGGGTCCCTGCTGTCAGGTGGAGGAATAATTATTTTGCGCATAATAAGGAGGCACTTCCTTGCGGCCGCCGTGCACCCGGCTATCAGCCTCTCCACGCAAAGTACTCTTTCGATGGAAGTCGGTCGTTGACCACATTGACCACGCCGCGCCGAGAGCACCACCGGCGGTGGACGACACCGAGGCCTAGGAAGGGGACGACGCGGAGCCGGGGAAGACGCTGCAGTGGATGCCCACACGAAGAGGAGTACGAGGGTTCACTGGTTCGGCTGCGGTGTGAGGCTGTCGTCACCGCAGAATAACAGGGGGTGTGGGTGAGTAGAGGGATGGCCTGGCCAGCAGTGGGAGTAGTAGGGGGTGGTGAGGCCTCCACGGCATCACAACCGGCCACGGGAGGCAGGAGCACGCAGCACGACCGGTGCTGGTTTGGGCGGCTGGAGCAATAAGACCAGAGGTTGAATAAGCACTACAGTCGTTGGATGAACATCGTATGGTAACAGGAGCTAGAATCGTTCATATTGACTAAGTTGACAAATCCCTCCATCCCCGTTAACTTGGTAGGCCCACAAGTCAGCCTCCCACTATGCTGGGTTCCAGCTGGCAGGGGGAGTATTCTTTTTTTTTGTGTAATAAGGAGGCACTTCCTTGCGTGCGAAGATAGCTGGTGGGTCCGACCTTTCAGCGGGGGGCACATTTTTTCATGTGATACAGAGTCCCTTCTGCTGGGTCCCAGATGTCAGGTGGAGGAATCATTATTTTGCGCGTAATAAGGAGGCATTTCCTTGTGTGCGGCCGTGGACCCGGCTATCAGCCTCTCCACACATAGTCTACTTCTGATGGTGTCGGTCGTTGACCATGTTGACCATATCACGCCGAGCGCATCCAAGGTGGTGGACGACAGCGAGGCCCCGGACAGCAACGAGCCGGAGATGGGAAGACGCGGGAGTAGAGTCGCAGATAGAGAGGTGTACGAGGGTTAACTGGTTCTAGTGCAATGTGGTTCGGCAGTCGGTGGAGAAGAACAGGAGGTGTGGAGGGGTGGAGGGATGGCCTGGCCAACGGTGGAGTAGCGCTTCATAGCTAAGCATGCTAAGCAGAGCTGCTAGCAGCAGGAGGCGGAAGGTGGTCCCGGCAGCGCTGGAGGAAGAAGACGAGAGATTGAAGATGGATGCCGGTCGTTGGATGTAAATCCAACGGCTAACATGTCAGAATCATTTGTTGACTAAGTTGACAACGGCTTGCGTTGGCTTCGACCTATTGGCCCACATTTCAGCCTCCAAAAATGTGGCACGTATTCAACCCATTTTTTTTAGAATTTACAGTCTTTTTTTTGCGCGGTAGAATTTACAGTCAATTTGATCTTTTTTTGAATTGCAGCCATTAGCTGGGCTGGGTGAACAAATAATGTAGCCTCCATGCTGCCCATTAATTTTATTTCCTAAAAACTTACAGGCCATTTGCACTTTCTCGAAATACACAATTTTGCTGGGCTGATTCTAATTATAATGTTGGGTTGGGCCAGCAATGTTATCAAAAAATAAAAAGGGGCTGAGCATTTTTTTATAAATACATTTAAATAATAAGTGATATTATTACATTCGTCCTTAAATCTTACGAAGCTTTTGTACACAATCACTAGGATTTTCGTGCCAAAACAATCGAGGATTTTATTGTTAAGAAATTATTTTTATAAGTTAATAAGATGTGGGATATTGTTTTCTTACATATGTATGTATCTGTTAAATATATGATGACAATAAAAATAATATATAATAACATATAAAATAATTTAAATATATATAATATAGTTAGAAGGGAAACATAAGTTGGACCTGGCGTTCCTATTCTTGTATAGAAAAATAGAACGGACCTCTGCGTTTCCTTCAAAAAAATACATAAATTGGGCTGCCGATATTCAGGAAAAATAAAACCTCGGATGGGAGGTCCATAGGCCGGTCAATACATGACGGCCCTCAAGAAAATACAAACAGGCCTATGGACCTCCCATCCGAGGTCGTGGGCTGCGCATGTTAAAAATGAAAGCCTAGACGGGGCAGCCTAAAACCCAGGTGATACTTGCTGCCCCAGTGATAGTAAATGATACCTGCCAGCTCCCCGGCTTCGTTGTGAATTTATCTCCTATAGTAACTACGTTGAAGCACCTAAAAAATGTAACTATGTTGACAAACCCGTGGGCCCCAATGTCAGTATAGCATTAGGAGGAAGTATTTTTTCGATAAGGCACTTGCTTGCGTACGGCCATAGACCCGGTGGGTCCCGACTGTCCGCCTCCCCACGTACAGTCCTCTCCAGATTCCTCTCTTTGTTCAGCATGTTCACAACGGCAGACATCGGCGTCGCAGCGAGCACACAAAGGCGCAGGAGGGGATCCGACCACCTGAGGAAGTGCCTTATTATTAACGAAACTACTGAACTAGCCTAGTGGCCAAGTGACACTACCCGATAGCTGTTCCGCCCGGGTTCAATTCCACCTCACACCTGTTCAGGCAAAATATCTCCAAATTTTTTGCCTGTGCCTTTATTGACATGTGGGTCCCCATTGTCATCTATGCACACCACGTCCAACACTTGCCAAAACTTCATCCCTCGTTTTCTCTGTGTTTCGCACACTCGACATTGTGTGGGCATTTTGACTGTGCATCATATGTAGATGTGCTATGCATGAATGTTGATCAGCATGATGTTAACTGGCTGGTAGTTCCATTTTCGACCATGAATAAAACTTCCAACATGATGTTAACCCTATTTGAAAAGGCCGTGTTAATATAAATGCTCTGCCTCTGAAAGTTGCAGTTTCTTATTTGAAACTGAACTTCCAATTTCTTACCTGAAACTGAAACTTGCAGTTTCTTCTCTTAGAATCACATTGTCTGCACTTTTATACTCCTATGAAACTAGATTTTTTTAAGTGCTAAAAATAGATCTCTAGAATTCATAAAATACTTCATATGCTCAATACTGCAAATCTGAAATTCAAAAGACATTCATATCTGAAAGTACTCTCGAAATACACAACACAAAACACAATTCACAACCTGCAAATACTGACAACCCTAAGCTCCTCCTGACAATTCACAACCTGCCCGACTATTGGGCTGGGGGGCAGTCCCCTCCTATTCCTCGGCGGCAGACAGCCGCCCCGTGAGACGATGTGAACGGCGAGGGAGAGGATGGCGGCGAAGGATTGTCGGTCCAACTGCTTTTCTCCTCTTGCAGTCGGGTTTGGTCGACGAAGACTCCACCGGCTCGCTTTGGTAGGACACCCTCACAAACGACACCCTGTAGATGCTCAATCCTTCAATCTCTGGTGGATGCTCCATCTGGGATCGATACTCCGACCACCGCTCCCTCCTGATCGGATTCGGTGAATTTCTTTGCTCCATGGACCAGAGGAGCAGCTCTATGTACTCCCGCGCGACTCCCTCCAGGTGTATCGCCGCCTTTTCGCCGTGTTGCAGATATTTGGCCATGGATGTCGCCGTCGCTGCTAGTTGGTCTGTGTTGTCAAACAAAGACTATATCTCCAACATCCTAGCTAGCTTCACAGGGTCGCCGTCTGTGATTCTCACGTATTGGTTGTACTCCTCCATCGATCTACTTCTCCACAGCACCTTCAGTCAGCGACGGTGGTTTTTGAATGGAAGAGCAGAGGAGCAGCACTAGTTTTGGATTAGAACGGGAGAGGAGGGACGCTGGTTTTGGACTGGAACAGGAGAGGAGTGGCGGTGGTTTTGAAATGGAAGAGGAGAGGAGCGGCTCTGGATTTAGATTGGAACAGGAGAGGAGTGGTGGTGGTTTAATAGGAGAAGAGCGGAAGAGCGGCGCTAGTCTTGGAAGTATTTTTTTGTTGTTTTGCGTATTTTGGGTCAAAGTTTGACCATGTAGTGTATTTTACAAGCAAAATGTGAATGCATGTCACCAAAAATTGTATCATTTGGTTCGTATTTGAATGTACTTTCAAATTATATTAATTTTGCAACGTATAACATATATTTTATGTGCGAAAATCGTGGTCAATTATGACCCAGAATAGAAGGGAGACTAGTTAATGTGGGGTCGCTTTCTAAATTGCAGGGTAAATTGATTTTGATTTTGATCCAGCCACAGCGCGCCGGCCCTCTCGTCCAATCATAAATGCTGCCGCACGCTCCTCTCCCTCTTCTCCATTGCAAAACCACCTCCTCTCCTCTCCATCATCTCCATTCCAAAACCACCGTCTCGCCTCTCCCTCTTCTGATCTTCTCCATTGCAAAACCACCTCCTCTCCTCTCCATCATCTCCATTCCAAAACCACCATATCGCCTCTCCCTCTTCTCTATTGCTAGACCACCGTCTCTCCTCCCATCTTCCAAAGCTAGCACCGGACCACTCAGAAGGACATCTATGGAGAGGATGCAGCAGGGACTCAGGCAGATCGCCGGTGGCGACCAGGCAAAGTTAGCCAGGTTGAAGGAGATCCTTACTTGTTTTGACAATGAGTGGTAGATTTCAAGGACGGTGCGGGCCATGTGGCAATGTATGCGAAAGAGCGAGACGACGGCGATGAGGGCGGTGATGTACATGTACTCCTTGGCGGCAGTCACGCCGCAGTCTTCCGAGTTCATCGAGTATCTCCTCTGGGTGATGGAGCAGGCAGATTCGCCCGAGATGACAGTCAGGCAGAGGTGGTGGGTGTATAGGTCGAAGGTCGAGCACCCAGAGGATAACAAATTGATCGAGTATGGTGTGCCGTTGGTGAGGGTGCGGAGCCAGCCGAAGCCACAGGAGTATTCATTCTCCCACAGCAAGAGGAGGCCGGATGGCGCAACGTCTCTTCCCCACCGTTCTCCACGGTTCCCTCGACGCTCGCCTCGTTTCAATGGCAGCGGTAGGGTTTAAGGTAAGCTTCGCACTAACCTAATCTTTCACCTGCTCATGCTTACAATTAGTGTGACAGCTAACGAAAATCATGCTTATAATCAGTCTTCGAGTACTACGCCAATCACCCTAAAATAGCTCTGGACCTTTGGATCAATGTTGTGACATAGTGTACAAATAAAGAAAAATAGATTGGTGCTTCTTTCAGAAAAGAGTACTCCCTAGAAAACTGCTAATATAAGCTACTAGTATTTGGTTAGAGGATTTGATGCCGAGAAAGATCCGTCCATAGAGAGCGCCACACATCCCACTGGTGGTGGTGGATGCCAATGTGTGCATGCAGTATGGTTGGTGTCGGTAATTTTTACTTGGCACACCTCACACTCTACATATATGTCGGTTCCATATGTACATTTGTGCAGTTCCACCAAAATGCAGCTGAATAACCATGTTTGCACAGCTAATGAAAAAGTGTGATTACATTATAGTGGCACTAGTTGATGAAACACACAAAATAAGTAGAAGAAAATATTGCGATAGTATCATAGTATGCCATGCTGCGAGGGCGAGATTGGACCTGCGAGGCCTCATACGGTACACCTCATACTGGACATTGTCCCAAGTCTCCCAGATACACCGTCTGCCAGTGATGAACATCAGTGTACAACGGTAGTACAAGGAGGTGCCTTGAGACATTCAAATCCCTATTTTTGTACAGATCAACTAAAATTAAGCACCCCAGTTTGCAGAAACGCTTAAACATTAACAATGGGACTAGTTGATGAAACATACATTAACAAAGAGAAGCACTTTCTTTATCTACATTGGAAATGAAATGATAGAGAGGACACTCACTCTATTTTAATTGTATTATTACTTCATTTTACCAGTGACACTAGGGTCGAGCAGGTGGCAAATGAGGTGTACCGTGCATCGCACGGATGGAGGCCGGGGGTGCTTAGACTGGGATGCTGAAGCTGGCTCTTTCAGTCACCAACATGGATGATTCAATTCATGGGACCTTTTGGTGCAGTTCACCTAAAATGAAGCAATGCCCCGTGAGCTAGCAGCTTCTTCTTGAATTTTTTTAAGAAAAGGGCTCCAGCCCCAGTTCCATTTCCATCATAAAACGAAACCCACAAAGCTTCTTCTTCATTAGTTGCAATAAAATTGAGCAACATCAAGGTTGGTTGTGAAGCTCCCAGAATGCTCAACTATAATTTGGATATCATTTGTGCAGTTCAACTAAGATCGAGCGTGAAGTCTATATCTCGGTTTGCACAAAAAAGGTGGAAAGGAGGGTGACTAACAAGTGATGAAACATGCATCAAATGGAAAGAAGCATGTTCCTTATATGAATGGCAATCCTACAAGGACAGTACCAATTTCTAAAGCAGTGGCATTGCTAGATATTAGTGTGGGCATTAGGATTAACTATGACAACCATTAAATACGACATTACTTTGGGCACGGGAGAGTAGGCGGACCAGGACAGTTGCATTTCTAACAAAAAGAACCAACTTATCTTAATGGGAAATTTAGCAGGACATGTAAAAAAGTGCCATTGATTCATATTACTGGAGGCATTACATTGAAAACAACATTGTTTTAACGTGTCCTTACTTTTAACAGTGCAACTGCTACATTTTACCAGTGGCATTACATAAGAGTGGCTTGGGGAAACAAACATCAGAACAGGATATCTGGGTTGGTCCCATTTTTGTTCAATATAGACACCTTATACTATGTGAGGCTAGCAAATCTAGTGCTGGACTTACTCTGTTGACTTGTCCCCCAGTCCCCACTTTCTTTCCTTTTTCAACCAATAGATCGGGTTTAGATTGAGTTTGTACTGGGTTTCCCTTTTTATTTCCCTACCAGACCTAGAGACCAGTTGGATAGCCAGTCTTTGCTACTTTTCGCCCCCATTATTTCCTCTTTCGACCAAGTCCTAGATTCAGGTAACAAATCCTCCCCAACCCCCACCCCCTTTCTTCCTTGTTTGAACCAAGTAGTACTAGATTGGAGTGCATGAACTAGTTTTACCTCTTAGACGTAAAAAAATAGGTGGTTTTCGAAAGCCGATCAATCCTACCTATGAGGGGGCATGATAAATAGTAAAAGATACAAATGCAGCGACTTTAGGAGCTCGGGAAGTAGAGCAAGGCCGGTTTCGAAGGAAGTTATACCTGATGGTTGCCGGGATGTCGCTAGGTGGGCAGCGGGAGGCCGGATCTGCCCACACTACGGCAGCGAGGAAGAAGGGGTCGGAGGCCCTCCCTCGCCAGCGGTGCTTGGGAGAGAACGGCAAGGCAGGCTGATCGGAACGTGCCAGCAGTGGGTAAGAGCCGTCACCGAGGACGACCGCGTGAACGTTGCACCATCTCACCTTCCTAGGTGGAGAGGATCCGGCTGGATCTGTAACCAGCGGTGAGCAGAGAGAGAGATAGAGAGAGTGTGTGGCCACCGCTGTCGTGTTTAGATCTGGAGAGGACGAGACAGTGTGAAGAGAGCAACACTAGGAAGCAAGCGGGGAGGCTCCTGCCTATATAGTGGAGTAGTACTAGTTTTCTTTTGTCTACCGGAGCCGGCTTGACCTCGTCAATGACTGTCGAGAAGTCTTCATGCACGTGGCCCGGAGGCGCAGTTGTTGTCATTTTGATCTGAAGCACCGGGATATAACATATAACACGAAAAAATGTCACTTGACAAGAAATCATAACCTCACTGCCGAAAGGAGACAACATGAATCCCGACGGACAAACTAGACGAGGAACAAAGCTCAAATTAAAGATAAACTCATAGAAAAGGGGTTCGTCGATAGATGTCCTAATTAACATATCCGGCTTGACCTAGATGGCAACCGAGTAGTCTTCGTGCATGTGCCCCCAATGACTAGCCCAACTCAGTTGTCGCAGTTTAACCCTCGCAGTGATTCGAAGCACATGACACCTAATTTTGCGAGATGACAAGAAACCTTTTTTTAGATTTCTCACCACAACTACAACCATGTACAACACAGCCTGCACGATATGTAGACGACATGCCAGACCGACCGATCATCTGGGCTGCGACGCGAATGCGACGGGCGTGTTGTATACTCCATACATGTGTACCGCCGTTTTCTAGAGGCTTTGCTCCATGGAGCAACCCATGGATACAAAATTAGTATATTGTACTATTTAAAAGTCGAGGGCGGGGCTTTTCCTGCGCGGTAGGCGGGGCAGTTCCGCCTAGTCGTTTCGACACAGACGCGAGAAGACGAGGGAGTAGGCTGCTGCAAACACAGGGCTATGTGATTTGACAACGAGTTACTACTGGACAGGTGGGGCCATGTGATTTGACTTGCCATTATCATTTTAACTACGGCGCTACGACCAGCGTGAGTCTCCCGATTCCTGACCACCTCCATAGAGGTGCCTCTCCCAATGCTCCACCATGTAGTACCAAAAAAGGCCTTCGCCCCGCTTTATAAATAAAGCAAACCGCCAAAGAGCACACATACAGAGTCAAGTCCACACACACACACACACCCAAGTCTCATGACAAAGTACATAGGTTCTGCTGAGGGCACAACTCAACAAGCCCAGAAAATAAAAAACAGAACACGTCGGGCGAAGAAAGCGTCTAGTCTGGTTCCGGCGGTGGCAGCGGAGGCAGCGGCAACAAGCGGACGGCCATCGAGCGGAGGTCGGCGATGAAGGCTGAGATGGCATCGCAGACTAGGGGGCGGATAAGTGGCCGCCAAAGCTGCAAGAAACCCAAGAGTTTGAACAGAGCGTCAGTAGCCCGTCGAAGAGGAGTGCACTGAATCACAAGCTTATTGTGGACAGTCCAGAGGGTCCAGGCAAGAACCCCAATCTCAAGCCACCTAATGTGGCGAGAAGCCACGGGGGACATCTGGAGTTCAGCAAATAAGTCCGGGAAATTGGTGTGGCACCAATTTCCACCGACAGCTTCACGAAAGCAGCTCCAAAGGAACTGGGCGGATACGTAGGAGAAGAAAATGTGGTTCGAGTCTTCGGGGACCCCACATAGCGGGCAGATGCCAGTACCCGGGCCATTTCGCTTGTGCACCTCCACCCCGGACGGGACCCGACCACGAATCCATTGCCACATTAAGATACATATCTTCAGGGGCACGCGGATAGAGCACACCATCAATAGGGGGAGGGGAGCGGAAGATGGGGTGATGGCCAGGTATAGCGACTTGGTGGAGAATTGACCCGAAGGCTCAAGGCGCCAGCGCACCAGGTCAGGGCCAACATCCACCATTGGCTCATGGAGAGAAACACAGTCAAGCAACTCACGCCAGGCAGCGGATTCCAAGGGACCAAACGACCGTCGGAAAGCAAGGCGCCCTAAGTCAAGAAGGGCCCTATCAACAAAAATCACGGGATCGACAGAGATAGAGAAGAGGTCGGGAAAGCGGGCTGCAAAGGAAGTGTCCTCGGCCCAACGATCAAACCATAAGAGCGTCGATGTTCCAGATCCCACCAAGATGGAGGTCCCGATACGGAGGACCGGGAGAAGCTGGACAATCGACTGCTAGAACAGAGAGCCGCCAGACTTCTAGCAGAAGGCGAGGGGCTGTCCGCGCAAGTATTTGTTCAGGATTATGTCAAGCCAGAGGCCACCGTGACCTTGCGAGATGCGCCAAAGCCAGCGGGAGAGAAGGGCGATATTCATCCATTTAGAGCACATGATGCCCAGGCCACCTTGCTCCCTGGGCTTGCAGATGTCAGGCCAGCTAACCATATGGTACTTCTGCTTGTCATTGTCGCCCGCCCAGTAGAAGCGGGACTGGACCTTGGTGATCTCCTGATGAAGGGTCTCGTGGAGACTGTAGAAGCTCATGAGGAATAAAAGGAGGCTAGAGAGGGAGGAGTTGATGAGAATAGTCTGGGCCGCCTTGGACAGCCACCTCCCCTGCCAGGGCTCGATGTGCGTTTGGAGCTTGGCCACAGAGGGGCGCAAGTCCGCGACGGTGAGCCGGGAGTCACTAATGGGCATCCCCAGGTAGGTTGTGGGGAAGGAGCCCAGGTGGTAATTAAGTCTGTTGGCGATGGCCAGAGATTCAGAGGGGGAGTATCCCCTCACCATAACATCACTCTTGTCGAAGTTGATCTTGAGGCCCTACATCTGTTGGAAGCGGAGAAGGAGGAATTTAAGGTTGGCGATGTCCGTCTCCGAGCCTTTGACCAGGATGATAGTGTCGTCAGCATACTGGAGGATGGAGATCCCGGAGCCACCAGCAAGGTGGGGAGTAATCCCACGAATATGGCCAGCGGCTTTCTCCTTATCCAGAATGGAGGCAAGCACGTCCACGACCATATTGAACAAGAACGGGGAGAAGGGGTCACCTTGTCGAACCCCACAAAGGGTGGGGAAGAAAGGGCCAATCTCACTGTTGATGTTCACAGCCTTGCGACCGCAAGAGACCATTTGCATGACTCTAGTGATCCACCGGTCGTCGAAGCCCTTCCGAAGAAGGACTTCCCGGAGGAAGGGCCAGCTAACCGTATCATAGGCCTTGTGGAAATCAATCTTCAGAAAAACCACCTTAAGGTGTTTGACACGAACCTCATGAAGGACTTCATGAAGGACAAGGACCCCATCCAGGAAGTACCGGCCCTTAATGAAGGCCGACTGGTTGGGGTGAGTCACCTGGTCAGCCAGCAAGGTCACCCTATTGGCGTACCCTTTGGCCAGGATCTGGAAGATCACATTAATAACCATGATCGGGTGAAACTGGCGGATGTCGGACGCCCCAGGGACCTTGGGAATGAGATATATGATCCTGTAATTGAGGCGCCCGAGATCAATGGAGCCAACGTAGAACTCGTCGAAGATGGCCATGACATCCGGTTTAATCACGTTCCAGAAGGTCTGGAGGAATTTGACCGGGAGGCCATCCGGTCCCTTGATGGCATCCCAGACCTCATGCTCGGAGAAGGGGGCCGTAAGGGCCGCGTTCTCTGAGGCAGACACCAACTGGGAACCAGCCCAACAATCGGGGGCAAGAGAGATGCCGCTCCTAGGAGCGGCAGAGAATAAGGATCTATAGAAACCGTCGACGTGGGACTGGATGTTGCGAGGGTCTTGAAGGAGAGTCCCACCATTCCACAAGAGAGGGACGGTGTTGCGTCTACGGCGGCTGTTGGCGATGGCCTGGAAGTATGTCGTATTCGCGTCGCCCTTCAAGACCCATTTCTGGGCACCATGGAGGCGCCAATAGGCCTCCTCATCGGTGTAGATCACGGAGAGCCGGTCTTCAAGGTCATATTGATAAAGCCACTCGTCCGGAGAAAGACCCACCGCGTCAGCCCGCAGGTCGAGGGCCTGAATCGCAGATAACAACACCTTCTTGCGCTCCTGTAAGTCTTGACCCAAATTCGCACCCCATCCCTTCATGAACTGCCTACCGCGTTTCGCACAGAAGTGCCACGCGTCAATGGCCGAAGGGGGTCGGGGATGAGGATGGGCACGAGCCTCGATCCACCGAGCGCAAATGGCGTCTCCACCATGTAGTAGAGGCTGGCTCTTGCATGAGAGCCCACTTCTCCACTTTTTCCTTGCCTCTCTTTCCTCCACATATGCAAAAATGCCATGTAAAGCGCACTATTGTAGTTAGGTTGGTCGTAATGGAGAGTATCATATACTAGTATCATGCATATGATACTTTTGTATGATACTACTCCCTCCGTCTGGAAGTACTTGTCGCATAAATGGATGAAAATGGATGTATCTAGAATTAAAATACATCTAGATACATTCATTTCAATGACAAGTATTTCTGGACGGAGGGAGTACATCCGTAATGCATAGTATCATGTGTTGGTATCATAGGATAGTTTATTTATTGTCATGCATGACACATAGTAGCACATCATTTAATATGATACAGTATCATATTATGATACTCAACTCTCTCTTTTCTTCATTTAATTCGACATCACCTCATCAAGATTGCATAGTTGGCATGCACGATACTACTCCCATTACAAGCAGCCTTACTTGCTCCTACAGGTGCTAAGCTTGCCACATAGGCATAAAGTCTGATGTGGCAAGTTAATCAAGAAGAGAGAGACTAATTTGGTGACCCAAGGAAGAAACGGTGCGTGTGTACCTAGGTGAAAAGACAATTTTGAGTCTATAACTAATTAAATGAAGCAAACTTAGCAACAAAAAACTAATAAGCACACCATTTCATTGGAAGAGGTCACTCCTTGGCAAATGCAATAAATACTAGTACTCCCTGTGTCCCATAATATAAGAACGTTTTTGGCACTACACTAGTGTCAAAAACGTTCTTATATTATGGGACGGAGGGAGTACGGAGAAAGAGATAGAGAGAAGTAAAACAAAATACACTTATAGCTAACCTTGTTGTAGTATGAGTGACTAAGTGATGACTATGTATGACATGCCAATATTAGATAGCCTAACGCACTGTGTTAAATCTCCAAGGGAGCGACCGCACGAGCGACATGACGGTCGTGGTAGGCACGACCATGATACGGGCTGCTGGCAACCCTTGGATCTGAGATCAAACGATCGCATGCTAAGTTGCTGAAAATTTGCAGAATAACCCTCCAGGATAGGATATTCACCCATAGGTCTAGAATCACACCATGCAACCGTTCGATCTCAGATCCAAGGGCTCTTGGAAGCCTATATCATGGGAGAATGGAAAGCCACTACCCTGCCGTTCGCACACTGGCAGTTCGCTCCTACTCGTGCCCGCACGTCCTTTAATACTACGGCGGTTCGCTCCTAGTTGTCCCGTCCTTTCACATTATGGCAGTTCCACTAATCCTAACCCTCCTCCCAAATTCATGGCATCCCAAATCTCCACCATCAGTGGTGAGTACAAGGTTAGAACCATCACCGGCAATGAGTTCAACGTCATCTACACCTGTTCTTCCGTGACGGTGGAAGGATGACTTTGTCGCTTCAGACGCATGTTTGAAAACTCAGATGATGAGTGGGTCGCTGGGCTAGATGTTGAGTACACCATAGTCCTGGGACGAGAGAAGGATCTAAAGGACGAACAGAGGAAGAAGCCCGCCGTGATCCAGGTTTGCGTGCATGAATTATGCTTGGTCTACCACATATGACATGCCGACGTTGAGTGCCTAGATTTTAAGGACTTCCTCTAGAGCAACCTAGTCAAATTCGTTAATGTAGACTTTGGGAACGACAAAGAAGTCATAGGTCGGATAGGCCTCGTTGTAGGCAACCCCTTTGACCTTCAGAAGAATTGGCTGGTGTCCTCTCATCAACCTTCAATGCTGACCCTGGCAGGAGCCATGTTTCATCCTTCGTACGGTAAACTAGAGAAACCTCCATACACATTTCATCGTTATGCATGACAGCGGAATGTACTAGATATAGAACACATCCACTACGCTGCAATGGATGGATACCTTTGTTTCAATATCTACAAGGGTTGGATGAAGAGCAAGAGCCAAGTGTGCGGTTCCAGCAAAGAAGTATCGGCCAAGAGGAAGAGGGACAAGAACGAAGTCGAGGACATGGACGAGGACTCCGAGTAAGGTGGCAGTGTCGTTGCTCATGGTGGTTCTAATGCATTGTCTACTGGAATAGTTGCAAAGTTTAATTTCAGGTGCGCTTAATTTAATTTGAGGGGTGTGTTGTGCTGAGCCCCCAGCAGAACTATGTTATGTTTCTTCTCATTACTTTAACTCTTCAGTACGTACATACTAGTATTTCTTACATTTCATCTTTTAGTTGGTATAGTACCACCACTCGTTTCTTCACATTATATACGTACAACATATATGGCCAACATCATATAGCCAGCAGTTTAGTTGTCAAAGAATTTCAGGGTGCTTAGTTTTGTCAAAGAATTCCAGGATGCTTAGTTTTATTTGAGGGGTGGGTTGTGCTGGACACCATTATTGTGACTAGCCTTTTTAATAGTACTATATGCATAATTTGGCGACGAGCGCTCTCTATATGTACCACCTTTTTTTTTAATTTCAAGTTTTGCTCTATGGCGCAATCCATCGATACTACTACTGTACAAAAGTATACATTTTTAAAAGGCTAGAGGGCGGGGCAGTCTAGCTTGGTCGGCTTCACGAGAGGCGAGGGCCTTTGTGATTTGACGGCTCATTACTACTGGAAGGCGGGGCCTTGTGATTTGACTGCTAGTGTAAATGCACCAACGTCCTGAGGAGGAGCAAAGAACCGTGCGGTATACTCAAGTTTTCCACTAGAGTAGTACTACGACGGAGGAGCATGAAAAACGACATCCCAGTGCCATATGTCTATAAAAATGATCTAATTTGCTAGTCATCTCATCGTTAGCATTGTTCTATTCATTCCCTCAAAAAAAAGCATAATTCTATTCATGCCTCACAGAGAACGTGACACGTGCGGCGAAACACCTGAAGCAAAAGATGAAACACAGGAGCAAAAGAAGAAGGAAGATTATCACCACAAATGAACTAATTCGCCGCGGAGTCATAACTGCTTCTTCATCGCCTCCACGACCTCCATCTCCTTGCGCGTCTCCTCCGCCATCTTCATTATGTCCATGACGCGGGATTTCTCGACACGAGCCTTCATCATCTGTTCCATGGCCGCATTACGTACCTTGACAGCAGCCGTGTGCTCGATGCGGAGCTTCGCCAACTGCTCCTTCTATTCCATGACGAGGGCCTGCAGCATCTTCATCGAGGAACTACTATTCTCATGCAGCTTCTTCCAGCCGGCGTTCTTCTCCTTCAACAGGTCGATCTCGTGGCAGAGCTTCGCCTTGTCCTCCTGAAGTCACAGGATTTAGCCGGTTGCCTTCTTCTCCAAGGCAATGCTCTTTTTTAGCAGCATCACCAAGCCGGCGGTCAACTGTCCCTGCTTATTGAGCTCAGCGGGCATGTCGTCGAGGCTCTCCTTCAGCAGCTCCACCAAGCCTTGGATGAACTCCTTCTGCTTATTGAGGTGCTTATTGAGCTGATCGTGCATGCCATCGAGGGATAACAACTCCAGCGCCGCCGGCTCGGCATGTTCGCCTCCGCGGCTAGGGCGCTCCTAGGAGCCATCGCCTGCCCGTGAGAGATCTTTCGAGGTCTCTGCGTGGCGGCGAGCCCTCTCTTTTTTTCCGCAACCTTGGTTGCCGCTCCCTTGCTACGAGTAGTTCTCGACCTAGAGCTCTGCTCACCAGCCATGGCAAGGATGGACAAACAAGAAGCACTTATGAGGACGAAAGGTAGAGTAATTTTCGGTTAGGTAGTTCCCCTTTTTATAACCTAAGTACTAGCACTGGTACTAATACCTACATATTGGGAACACGTTCAGGTTTGGTACGTACTAGTAGGTGTGAGCAGGTGTAACATCCCAAATTTTCAATTTGGAATGTTATACGTTAGATCATCATTGTGTATCATATTTTATTCCATTTTGGTTTGATCCTAGAAATTTCACGTAACTCAAGGACCCATGTAGAGAGTTGGGAATTTCGTTGTTTTCTTATTTGAGTTTTTCTCAAATTTAGAGAAGGGATCATTTGATTTTCATTATTTTATCTTCAAATATTTCAATAATAAAAATAAGAGAGAGAGAATAAAATGACTTTCCCAAAACAAAGAAATATTGAGGATTTAATAACAAAATCAAATAAGATTTTATTTCGGAGTTTTATCGCTATTTTATTAGGAAAATGCGCGTTTTTCAAAATTGCATTTAGGGCCCAAATAAATGTTCATCTTGTCCGTCTTATTTTTAGAGGTCGGGGAAAATTTATTTCGTGATTTTTGGAGTCCGTTTAGCATTTCTTTTCTTTCTTTTTCTGCACGTCCGAATATTTAAAAAAACAAACCCACTCGGGCCGCTGTGGGCGACCCGGACTCCACCTCGCCCAGGCTTTATAAGCTGCCCACCCCGCCAGCCCACCCCAGCCCACCCCGCCACCAACCCTAAACCCTAGCCCGCATCCGCCGCCGTCGCCGCTGCCGCCGTGCGCCGCCGCCGGTGTCGTCTCGCGCCGCCGCCACCCCGCGCCCGCGCTGGAGCCGCCCCA
>NC_041387.1:313253045-313257246 GCF_002162155.2 Triticum dicoccoides | reverse complement strand
AGCCGCCCCACCGACGTCCGCCGCCGCCGCCGACCGCCGCCACCCGCCACCGGAGCCCCGCCGCCCCTCGCCGGAGCCCCATCACCTCTCGACGGACCTCGCCGCCGCCAGAGGTAGCCACCCGCGCCACCGCCAGTTTTCTTCGGAAAACCGTTGTTTTTTTATCAAACCGCGATTTTTTTTAATAGATCGGTTTAGTTTTTTTCCGGTTTATTTATTTTGCGGATGTTCGTCCATATGTTCGTTTTAACGAACGATTTTCGTCATTTAGCCGCAGACAGTGAACGTTCGTTCGTTAGCCTGTTCGTCCATTTTTCTTTTTCTCGGATTTTCCGGGATTATTTCCGATCACGATTTCTGATCCAATTTTCGTTTTAGTATAACGTTTCGCTCGTTTATCGGAATCAGGCGATTCAAGCGCCTAGAGTTTCATCTCGAAACCCTCGTTCCGTTTAACCAACTCAAACAAGTTTTTGCTACTATAAAATTTGACTTAGGTCCAGATTAGTAAACGAAGCTTGTTTCTTTCGCCATTTGATTTTCGTTGCTTCGTTTGATTTGATTCTTTTTGCAAACCGGAGTTCTTAAGTTGAACTTTCTGGTTAGATCTCTTATTTGAGTTTTACCTGTGCATTAGATGAGTGCTTATTGTATGCTTGTTTGTTTGCGATAGAGTAACCGGAGTGCGCCGCTTGCTACTACGAGTCTCTAGGTTCCACGGATCATCAGCAAGGCAAGTAACACTTTGATCATACCTCTTTACTACCCAGTTTTATTGCATTAGATCAATCCTCAAATAATTGCATGGTTAGGATCTATTTAATATGTTGGTTTTTGGGAAGTAGATGAGGTATGATATGTCTCCAACGTATCTATAATTTATGAAGTATTCATGCTATTATATTATCCATCTATGATGTTTTATATGCATTTATATGCCATTTTATATGATTTTTGGGACTAACCTATTAACCTAGAGCCCAGTGCCAGTTTATGTTTTCTCCTTGTTTTTGAGTTTTACTGAAAAGGAATACCAAACGGAGTCCAATTGACGTGCCATTTTTTGATGATTTTTTATGGACCAAAAGAAGACCGAGGAGTATCGGAGTTTGTCCAGAAGAGTCCCGGGCTGCCCACAAGAGTGGGGGCGCGCCCACCCCCCTAGGGCGCGCCCCCTATCTCGTGGACAGCCCAAAGACCCCCCTGATGTGAAACCTATGCCAAAAATTCTTATAAATATAGAAACCTTCGGGAAATAACCTACATCGGAAGTTCCGCAGTCGCAAGCCTCGGTAGCCATGAGAAATCAATCTAGGCCCTCTCCGGCACCCTGCCTGAGGGGGCCATCATCACTGGAGTCCATGGAGGAGGATCTTGGAGGGGCCATCATCGCCATCAAGGCCAAGGACCAGATGGGGAAATCCATGGAGAAGGAAGCACAAGGGGGAGAACCTCTCCTCATCTCTCTTGGTGGCACCGGAGTGCCATCGGGAGGGGAATCATCGCCGCAGTGATCGTATTCATCAACATCACCATCATCATCACCATCCTCATCTATTTTACGTGGTCCACTCTCCCGCACCCCGTTGTAATCCCTACTTGAACATGGTGCTTTATGCCACATATTATGATTCAATGATGTGTTCCCATCCTATGATGTTTTGAGTAGATATCTTTTGTCCTTGGGTTGATTGATGGTCTAGATTGGTACGAGTTGTATGTTTTATTTTGGTGCTGTCCTATGGGGCCCTTCGTGTCGCACAAGCATGAGTGATTCCCGCTGTAGGGTGTTGCAATACGTTCATGATTCTCTTATAGTGGGTTGGTTGAGTGACTGAAACACAAACCCGAGTAAGGGGGTTGTTGCGTATGGGAATAAAGAGGACTTGATGCTTTAATGTTATGGTTGGGTTTTACCTTAATGATCTTTAGTAGTTGCGGACGCTTGCTAGAGTTCCAATCATAAGTGCATATGATCCAAGTAGAGAAAGTATATTAGCTTATGCCTCTCCCTCATATGAAATTGCAATGACGACTATCGGTCTTGTTAACAATTGCCTAGGATAATTCCGCACACTGATCCATCATTATTCCACACTCGCTATTTATATTATTTAGTAATATATTCTAACTTTATGATAACAGCACCTACTTTTATATTTTAGCTCTCCGATATCATACAAAGTTATCCTCTTTATAGCCACAACACAGTTTTATTTCTTGTTTCTAGTTGGAAGCTAACGTTCGGTGCACGTAGAGTCGTATCAGTGGCAGATAGGGCTTGAGAGAATATTGATCTTACCTTTAGCTCCTTGTGGGTTGGACACTCCATACTTATCACTTCCACCTTTGGGAATTGCTATGATGGTTCCCTGCACTTGGGGATTGTCAAGCTCTTTTCTGGCGCCGTTGCCGGGGAGCAATAGTGTGGGGTTGATATTCTCGTGTGTGCTTGTTTGCTTTCTTCACTAAGTAGACTTTGTTTTTCCTTTTTGTTTCTGTTTAGTTGTGGGTGAAACATACAATTTTTTTTAAAAGAATGAAAATACCAAAAAAAAATTACTTGCCTCTCATGCCTAAAAAAGTTTTTCAAAAAGAGAAGTGATTGGAAAGTTATGCATTGAAGAAGTGAGGGTCGACCTTGTGTTCATGCTCATGGAAAGAATGTAGAATTTTTCATGGAAGTTTCTCTGTAAATAATTATCCCCTTGTATATGTCCATTGTATTATAAAAATAATGTGCCTAGCTTTGGTTTTAGTATGATAAGATTGCTTGCTTACTATGTGCAGAACAAAAACAGAAACTTTGGCTGTAGTGCATGAATTTAAATTTTTTTACTGGAAAGTCAAAAGGGTCTGAAACGTTTTGAACATTACTTATGTACAAATTTTTCAAATTTTAAAATTTATTTCATAATTTTAAGAGTTACAGAAGTTTACTAAACTTCCAGATTACTACAGACTGTCCTGTTCTTGACAGATTCTGTTTTTCGTGTGTTGTTTGCTTATTTTGATGCATCTATGGCTAGTATGCAAGGGTATGAACCATAGAGAAGTTGGAATAGAGTAGGTTTAACACCAACATAAACAAAGAATGAGTTAATTACAGTACCTTAAAGTGGTAGTTTGCTTTACTACACAAACGGATCTCACAAGTTTTTGTTTAAGTTTTTGTGAATAAAGTGTTTGAAGAACGAGGAGTTACCGATGTGAGAAGAATAAAGAGATACAAGAGTTCAATCTTGGGGATGCCCAAGGCACCCCAAGTAAATATTTCAAAGGATACTCAAGCATCTAAGCTTGGGGATTGTAACGCCCCAGATGTAACTTTCCCTATTTGCACTCCAACTCTTGCCGTTTCCGGTGTCAAGTTATATTTATTTCTCGGGTTCGGGTCTTTGTCTCCGTGTGTTGTTTTCGTTTTCATGCATCTCATACCATGTCATCATGTGCATTGCATTTGCATACGTGTTCATCTCATGCATTCGAGCATTTTCCCCGTTGTCCGTTTTGCATTCCGGCGCTTCGTTCTCCTCCGGTGGTCATTTCTAGCTTTCTTTCGTGTTTGGGAATTAAACATTTCCGGATTGGACCGAGACTTGCCAAGCGGCCTTGGTTTACTACCGGTAGACAACCTGTCAAGTTTCATACCTTTTGGACTTCGTTTGATACTCCAACGGTTAACCGAGGGACCGAAAAGGCCTCGTGTGTGTTGCAGCCCAACACCCCCCCAAATTTGTTCCAAAACCCACCAAACTCTGCTCCATGTCCTAGATCGTTCGATCACGATCGCGTGGGCGAAAACCGCACCTCATTTGGACTCTCCTAGCTCCACTTATGCCTATATATACACCCCCCCCCTTTCGGATCTCAGATTCCTCCCCGTCCTCCTCCGAAAAAAAAGGAGATCCAACTCCTCGCGCCGCCGCCGGACACAACCGCCGCCGACGGACATGTCCGGCCTCCCCGTCCGCCGCCACGTGTCGGCCTCCTGGTGGCCGCCGCCCGGTCCCCAGTTCGCTGCCGCCCGTGGGCCCGCGAGGCCCGTGCGGGGCCCCCGCGGCCCGATCCGCCGCCGCGCCTTGTTCCGCGCCCCGCCGCCGTCTTCTCCCCGGCCGGCCGCCGCCGCGGGCGCTGCCGCCGCCCCAGCCGGAGGTTGCCGCCGCCGCGGGCACCTCGCCGCCCGCCGCCCGGTCGCTCC
>NC_041387.1:313243614-313252697 GCF_002162155.2 Triticum dicoccoides | reverse complement strand
GCTCCCCGCCGCCGTCCGCCGCCCGGGCGCCGTCGCCGCCGGCCACCGCCTCCTCCTCACGTCGCCGGCCACCACCTCCTCCCTCGCTGCCGGCCACCACGGGCCTCAAAGCCGGCGAGGCCCCGGCGATCCTCGGGCTCTGAGAGCCTCGCCCGATCCAGATCCGGTCGCGTGAACAGTAAACCCTAACCCCCGGTTTTTTCTAAGTCCCGAAAATTTTGATCCAAGTTGCTCTGTTCGAGGTCCCGTAACTTTGCAACCGTTGCTCCGTTTTAGGCATATGATATATCAAAATCTTCGCCTCTACATGTACATCATTTAATTCCATTGCATCATTTGTGTTTGAGGTCGTCTTGTTGCCCAAAATTCTGTTAGAAGAAGGCTTCGTGAGTAGATTGCAGATCCGTTAGTTCATCTTGCACTTTTGTCATTTTCGCTATGTTTAATTCGTGCATGATATGCCTGTGCCCCTTTGGGATGAATTGTTAAGCATTTTGTCTTCTTTCCAGAGGTGCCACCCATGCATTTTTAGGATGTGTTTGTTGTCTTGTGCAAGCTTGCGAAGAGAGGTACCTGAGATTGCTGATTTCAGGTACTTAGTGATTTTCACTAAGTCTGGGATATTTTAGTTCATGATGCTATATGTCCAGCTTGTTTCCTAGTGGTCCGTGCCTCTTTTGAGGATGAAAAGTAAGTGAGTTTTGATATTTATGTTATGCTCTATCCATCCATGTCTTTGTTTGCATATGTGGAGTGCTCTAGGTTGACTCAATCGAGCTCAACTTTTGCTTCGTTGTTAATCTGGGCAGATCGTCAACTCGTTTGCGATTTTGCCGGCGCTATTGTTAGTGATCCATGCATGCTATGCCTTTGTTCTTGCCATGTGTAGCTAGCATATTGTGCCTGCTTGCTGGCTATATGCTTTCCTTGCCATGACTTGCACCGTAGTGAGTGCATCGAGCTCGTTTACATGCCTTCGCGAGTTAAATTTCTGCATGTCTCAGTTTTCACTAAGTCTGAAAACTGATTGTGTTTTAGCTATGTTCGTGTGCCCGTTAATATATTTTGTGATCCCTTTTGGCCCCAGGTCACTTTGGGTGTTTTGTTAAGATTGTTGAGTACCTCCATGCCATGTTCTTACTTGTCATGTTCAGGTCATCTATCATGTTGTTTTGCTGCTCCGAAGAGAGCATCGTGATCTGAAATTTCAGGCTAGTGTTAATTTCACTAAGTCTGGAATCTGTTTTGCATATTCATTTTTTCCATGCTTGTTTGAACCTCTTAATGGATGAATTTGCCTATGGCTTAGTGCTAGTGTTTTGTTAACCATCTTGTGTACATCACTGCCATGTATTTTGTTTTCATGTTTGGTGGCTGTAGCATGTTCATTTCGTTGCCTTTAGGAGCCTACTTGCTGTATATCGCAGATCGGTTCGTTTCGTAAAACGCTCCCCATTTCCAAACCGTAGCTCCGATTCCAATGATCTTTATATCGTTTTCAAGCGATTTCATCCCCTCTATCCAGTGGCACACTTGGTTTTCCAAGTTGATGCCAGGTTCATGCATTTCCTGTCATATCTTGCATTTTGCATCCCGCATCGCATCCCGCATAGCATATCGTCATTTCATCATATTGCTTGGTCTTGCCCGTGGTTGATTGTATCCTTGTTGCTTGTTTGTCTTGTTGGGTAGAGCCGGGAGACGAGTTTGCTACCGAGGAGCCCGTTGAGTTTGCTTGTGAGGATCCAGTCAACTCTGACAACTGTGCAGGCAAGATGATCATACCCTCGAAATCTCTACTATCTTTGCTATGCTAGTTTGCTCGCTCTTTTGCTTTGCCACTGCTACGATGCCTACCTTTTGCTTGTCAGCCTCCCAATTGCCATGTTGAACCTCTAACCCACCATTGTCCTAGCAAACCGTTGATTGGCTATGTTACCGCTTTGCTCAGCCCTTCTTATAGCGTTGTTAGTTGCAGGTGAAGATTGGAGCCGTTCCTTGTTGGAACATTTATTTTACTTGTTGGGATATCATTATATTGCTATGTTGTCTTAATGCATCTATATACTTGGTAAAGGGTGGAAGGCTCGGCCTCTCGCCTAGTGTTTTGTTCCACTCTTGCCGCCCTAGTTTCCGTCATATCGGTGTTATGTTCCCGGATTGTTGCGTCCATTACGCGGTTGGGTTATAATGGGAACCCCTTGATATTTCGTCTTGATTAAAGCTTGTCCAGCAATGCCCAACCTTGGTTTTACCATTTGCCACCTAGCCTTTTCTTTCCCTTGGGTTCTGCAGACCCAAAGGTCATCTTATTTTACCCCCCCCCCCGGGCCAGTGCTCCTTTGAGTGTTGGTCCACCTGTCAGCTACCGGTGGCCACCAGGGGCAGCTCTGGGCTGGCCTACCCGTACCTAGGACAATCTGAGTGTGCCCTGAGAAAGAGATATGTGCAGCTCCTATCGGGATTTGTCGGCACATTCGGGCGGTGTTGCTGGTCTTGTTTTAACCTGTCGAAGTGTCTTGAGTTACCGAGATACCGAGTCTGATTGGAACGTCTTGGGAGGAGGTCTATTCCTTCGTTGACCGTGAGAGCTTGTCATGGGCTAAGTTGGGACTCCCCTGCAGGGATTGAACTTTCGTAAGCCGTGCCCGCGGTTATGGGCAGATGGGAATTTGTTAATGTCCGGTTGTAGATTACTTGAACTAAACTTAATTAAAATGAATCAACCGTGTGTGTTACCGTTATGGCCCCTTCTCGGCGGAGTCCGGGAAGTGGACACGGTGTTGGAGTTATGCTTGCGCAGGATGTTCCTTTAGCTTCTCGCTCGTGCTTCGCCTTCTCTTCTCGCTCTCTTTTGCGTATAAGTTAGCCACCACATACGCTAGTCGCTTGCTACAGCTCCACATATATTTGCCTTATCCATTCCTATGAGCTTAAATAGTTTTGATCGCGAGGGTGCGAGATTGCTGAGTCCCTGTGGCTCACAGATACTATAACTCCAGATGCAGGTCCAGGTGAATTCGCTCCAGGTGACGAGTACGAGCTCAAGTGGGAGTTCGACGAGGACTCTCAGCGTTATTATGTTTCCTTTCCCGATGATCAGTAGTGGTGCCTAGTTGGGGATCGATTCAGGGCCTTGTCGCACGTTGGGTTCTTTTCCATTTTGGCGCCGTAGTCGGGCCATGAGTGTTTGTTTGATGGATGTTATTTATGTACTCTGATGTGACGTGGCGAGTGTAAGCCAACTATGTTATCTCCCCCTTTTATTATATATTACATGGGATGTTGTAATGATTGCCTGACTTGCGACATTGCTTTCAATGCGGTTATGTCTCTAAGTCGTGCCTCTACACGTGGGAGCTATAGCCGCATCGAGGGCGTTACAAGTTGATAATCAGAGCCTTCCCCGACCTTAGGAGCCCCCATTGCTTGATCGTTTTTAGCAGCCGAGTTGTGTCTAGAAAAAAAATGTTTTGAGTCCTTAGGAATTATATATCGGAGAGCTTAGGAATTCTTTTTACTTCCCAGCCTCCTCATCGCTCTGGTAAGGCATCCTGACGTAGAGTTTTGACTCTTCTCTTCTCAAATTTCACAAATTTTTTTTAGGATCACGCGAGTATTTTGGATTTGTTCCGATGGTTTTGTGACGAGAACATTGTTCTTGGTGCCTCCTGTCTTTAGGGGTTGTGGCAGTGTCCCGGGGAGTTGAGCTCCGAGGTGTTGTCGTCACAATTTTATCGTTGCAATTCTGGTATACTTGAGATATGTGCGCGACATCGAAAATCTCTTTTATGCAGTTCGTTGGTGAGATAACCTCGACGCCACCCAGTACTGGGGCGGGAGTTCGGGAGTATCACCATAACTTGTATAACGGATGCTTTTCGAAGGTTGAGGTAGATGTTTTCCGAAGTTTTCTTGGTTATGTGTTGAAGGATGGATACAGCTGGATGTAGGATTTGCTAGTTTGGGTGAGATATTATGCTTCCCCTGTATCCCCAACACCTGATTGCATAACCGGAAAGGTTCGGGAGTTTCATAGGTGGAAATTCTAGTAGCTCTAGTTCTTCTTCCACGGATATTGGTTTGAGATTGGGATTTCTTACCGATTATTCGTTCTTGATCCGTACCTTGTTGATTTATTTCTCTACCTTAATTCTACGTGGCTTCTCAATTTATGGATATGTGACCATTTGAAGAGGAATGCATTCGTTCATTTTGTTCGGATGTGAAGACTATATGTTGCAATTTTCATTCCGTTGGATTCAGCTTCTATATTGTTGTCTATCAATGTGCTTATGGTGGTCAACCTCTTCAGGATGGCTCCTCCAACGCGCACGACTCCGAATCCTGATCCGCCTCCACCTCCGCCTCCTCCAGAAGCATGGCAAGCTGTGATGGCCGCTACTAATGCAAATACACACTTGATCATGCAAATCCTCCAAGAGCGGAATCAAGGCAGTCAAGGGAATCAAGGAAACAATCAGCACCATTTTGCTACACTGAACCAGTTCCTCGCAAATGGCCCAAAGACGTTCAGCGGTTGTGTTGAGGCTACCGATGCTGACGATTGGCTAGTGGATCTGGGCAAGCATTTTGAATGCAGCAACGTCAGGCCTGAAGATTTCGTCAAGTTTGCTTCTTTCCAGCTCAAAGGTCAGGCTGCAGAGTGGTTCCAGCAGTACAAGGATTCCAGAGGTGGACGTGTTATCACTTGGGACGATTTCCGTCAAGATTTCCGCGCTCATCACATCCCTCAAAGTGTGGTTGAGAGTAAGCGTCAGGAATTCTGCAATCTGAAGCAAGGCTCTTTATCTGTCTATGACTACAACAAGTTGTTCCAGAAGCTTGCCCGTTTTGCCAAGCAGGATGTTCCTGATGAGAAGAGCATGATCTATCAGTTCAGGGGTGGTCTTCGTGAGGAAATTCAGCTCGCTCTTGTCCTCTTTGAGCCGTTGAGATACGATGAGTTCTACAACATGGCACTAAAACAAGAGGCTGCTCAGTTGAGGTGTGATGCTTCCAGGAAGCGTGCCAGAGATGTTACTCCTTCTTCCTCTACTCAAGTGGCCAAGCAGCAGAAGTATTGGCTTCCTCCTCCTCCGTTCCGTCAGCCGTTTCAAAAGAAGAGCAAAGGTGGCAGTGGTTTCTCCCACCCACCCAACCCAGGTTTTCAGAACAAGTCTTCGTCGCAACCTCCAAGACCGAGTGCTCCGTATCACCGTCCGCTTTCAGAGGTCACGTGCAACGAGTGCCAACAGAAGGGTCACTATGCCAACAAGTGTACCAACCAGAGGCGTCTTCCTCCTCCTCCTCCCGTTAGATCGGCAAGTACAGCTGTGGTCAAGCATAACCCCAAGCACGCCAAGGTCAATTTGATGAATGCAGCTCAGGGAGAGGTCTCGTCAGATGTGATCATGGGTAACCTTCCTGTTAATGATACTCCTGCAAAAGTTCTTTTTGACACTGGTGCATCGCATTGCTTCATCTCGAGACCGTTTACAAATAGGCATGAATTGGTTTCACAAGTTTTGCCTAGTCCTTTAGCAGTTGTCTCTCCCGGTAAGCGCATGCAGGCTAACTCCATCGTTCCGGATGTTTCTATCATTCTGGGTGACTAAAAGTTCTTGGCTTCTCCTACGGTTCTTGGCAACTCGGATATCGATCTTATTCTCGGGATGGACTAGCTCTCTAAGCATAAAGCTCAGCTTGATTGTGCAGCCAGGCAGATTCAACTGACTCATTCGTCTGAGGATGTCATTGTCTTTGCCGCTCGGGATAATACCATCCGGTTGTTTTCTCTCAATGAGAAGGGTGAATTGGATGCCATCTCTCAAATTCCTGTCGTTTGCGAATATCAAGACGTCTTTCCAGAAGAACTCCCAGGAATGCCTCCGCACCGGCCAGTTGAATTCGTTATTGAACTTGAGCCTGGCACGGAACCTGTGTGCAAACGTCCTTACAAGCTCGGACCTGAAGAGTTGAAGGAGCTGAAGAAACAACTCGATGAGCAAGAAAGATTGGGTCTCATTCGGCCTAGTACTTCTCCGTGGGGTTGTGGTGTTCTTTTTGTGAAGAAGAAGGATGGATCAAGTCGACTTTGTGTTGATTACCGTCCAGTAAACAAGAAGACCATCAAGAACAAATACCCACTTCCCAACATCAATGAGCTGTTCGAACAACTCAAGGGTGCTCAAGTATTCTCCAAGCTCGATCTCCGTATGGGTTATCATCAGATTCGTATTCGTGAGCAAGATATTCCCAAGACGGCGTTCAGAACAAGCTTTGGTTCATATGAATACACCGTCATGTCTTTTGGCCTTGCCAACGCTCCTCCGACGTTCTCTCGCATGATGAACTTCATCTTCAGCCCCTACACCAATGACTTTGTGTTGGTCTATCTCGACGACATTCTGGTTTTCTCGAAGAACAAGGAAGATCATGCCAAGCACTTGCATTTGGTTCTTGACAAGCTCAGGGAACATCAGTTCTACGCCAAGTTCTCCAAGTGTGAATTTTGGCTCGATGAGGTTCTTTATCTTGGTCATATCATCTCTGCCAAGGGCATTTCCGTGAATCCTGAGAAGGTGTCTGCAATTGTGAATTGGGAACCTCCTCAGAACGTAAAGCAACTCCGCAGTTTCCTCGGTCTCGCAAGCTATTGCAGAAGATTCGTTGAAAACTTTTCTAAGATCGCCAAGCCTCTCTCAAATCTTCTTCAGAAGCACGTCAAGTACGTTTGGTCTCCGGAGTGTGATATTGCTTTCAACACTTTGAAAGAGAAATTGATCACTGCTCCAGTTCTGACTCCGCCTGATGAAACCAAGCCGTACGAGGTCTTTTGTGACGCCTCTCTCCAAGGTCTCGGTGCTGTACTGATGCAAGAGAAGAAAGTTGTCGCTTATACCTCTCGCCAGTTGAAGCCTAATGAGAAGAACTACCCCACTCATGATCTCGAGTTGGCGGCAGTTGTGCACGCTTTGTTGACTTGGAGACATCTTCTATTAGGAAGGAAAGTGGATATTTTCACTGATCACAAGAGTCTCAAGTACATCTTCACTCAGCCTAATCTCAACCTCAGGCAGACTCGATGGGTCGAAGTGATTCAAGAGTACAATCCGAGTATCGAGTATACTCCAGGCAAGGCCAATGTGATTGCTGACGCTTTGAGCAGAAAAGCATATTGCAACAGTCTGATTCTCAAGCCTTATCAACCCGAGCTTTGTGAAGCTTTACGCAAGCTGAATCTGCAAGTTGTTCCTCAAGGTTTCCTCGCCAACCTTCAAGTTTCTCCTACCTTGGAAGACCAGATTCGCCAAGCCCAGCTTCTTGATGATATGGTGAAGAAGGTGAAGATTGGTATTGCAAAGAGTCAGTCCAAGTACAAGTGTTACCGACTTGATGACAAGGACACTCTCTTCTTCGAGGATCGAATTGTTGTGCCCAAAGGTGAACTTCGTAAAATGATCATGAACGAGGCTCACAATTCTCTCCTCTCCATCCACCCTGGGAGTACGAAGATCTATCAAGACCTCAAGCAAGCTTATTGGTGGACTCGAATGAAGCGCGAGATCGCTCAATTCGTGAATGAATGTGATGTCTGCAGAAGAGTGAAGGCAGAACACCAAAGGCCAGCTGGTCTCCTCCAACCTCTTGCCATTCCAGAATGGAAGTTTGACCACATTGAAATGGACTTCGTGACTGGGTTTCCAAAGTCCAAGCGTGGCAATGATGCTATATTTGTTGTCATCTACAAGCTCACCAAAGTGGCTCATTTTCTGCCTATCAAAGAGTCGATCACTGCAGCTCAATTGGCGGAACTCTATACCGCTCGCATTGTCTCTCTGCACGGTATTCCTCAAGTGATATCTTCAGACCGTGGTAGCATCTTTACCTCCAAGTTTTGGGATTCTTTTCAGAAGGCCATGGGCACCAACATCCGCTTCAGCACAGCTTTCCATCCTCAAACAAGCGGTCAAGTCGAGCGTGTCAACCAAATTCTTGAAGATATGCTCAGGGCTTGTGTGATCTCCTTCGGCATGAAGTGGGAGGACTGTCTTCCTTATGCTGAATTCTCATACAACAACAGCTTTCAAGCAAGTTCGGGCAAGGCCCCATTTGAAATTCTGTATGGCAGGAAGTGCCGTACCCCTCTCAACTGGTCTGAAACCGATGAACGTCAGCTGCTGGGTAATGACTTAATCACAGAAGCAGAAGAAATGTGCAAAGTCATTCGTGATAACCTCAAAGCAGCCCAATCCCGCCAGAAGTGCTACTATGATAGTAAGCACCGTGAATTGGCTTTCGAGATCGGAGATCATGTTTACCTCCGCGTCTCTCCCATGAAAGGTACTCGTCGCTTCGGTATCAAAGGGAAGCTTGCCCCTAGATACGTGGGAACTTTCAAGATTGTCAGCAAGAGAGGCGACCTCGCCTATCAACTCGAGCTTCCTTCAAACTTTGCAAATGTTCATGATGTGTTCCATGTCTCTCAGCTTCGAAAGTGCTTCAAGACTCCTGACCGCACCGTCAACTTCGAGGACATTGAGCTCCAAGAAGATCTCTCTTATCGTGAGCACCCAGTTGCTATTCTTGAAGAGACTGAACGCAAGACTCGTAACAAGTCAATCAAATTTCTCAAAGTTAAGTGGTCACACCATTCCGACCGTGAAGCTACCTGGGAACGCGAGGATCACCTCCGTTCTGAGTACCCGGAGTTCTTTCAGTCCTAGATCTCGGGACGAGATCTTTTCGTAGTGGTGGAGTGTTGTAACGCCCCAGATGTAACTTTCCCTATTTGTACTCCAACTCTTGCCGTTTCCGGTGTCAAGTTATATTTATTTCTCGGGTTCGGGTCTTTGTCTCCGTGTGTTGTTTTCGTTTTCATGCATCTCATACCATGTCATCATGTGCATTGCATTTGCATACGTGTTCATCTCATGCATTCGAGCATTTTCCCCGTTGTCCGTTTTGCATTCCGGCGCTTCGTTCTCCTCCGGTGGTCATTTCTAGCTTTCTTTCGTGTTTGGGAATTAAACATTTCCGGATTGGACCGAGACTTGCCAAGCGGCCTTGGTTTACTACCG
>NC_041387.1:313220817-313243053 GCF_002162155.2 Triticum dicoccoides | reverse complement strand
CGCCGTCCGCCGCACGGGCGCCGTCGCCGCCGGCCACCGCCTCCTCCTCACGTCGCCGGCCACCACCTCCTCCCTCGCCGCCGGCCACCACGGGCCTCAAAGCCGGCGAGGCCCCGGCGATCCTCGGGCTCTGAGAGCCTCGCCCGATCCAGATCCGGTCGCGTGAACAGTAAACCCTAACCCCCGATTTTTTCTAAGTCCCGAAAATTTTGATCCAAGTTGCTCTGTTCGAGGTCCCGTAGCTTTGCAACCGTAGCTCCGTTTTAGGCATATGATATATCAAAATCTTCGCCTCGACATGTACATCATTTCATTACATTGCATCATTTGTATTGGAGGTCGTCTTGTTGCCCAAAATGCTGTTAGAAGAAGGCTTCGTGAGTAGATTGCAGATCCGTTAGTTCATCTTGCACTTTTGTCATTTTTGCTATGTTTAATTCGTGCATGATATGCCTGTGCCCCTTTGGGATGAATTGTTAAGCATTTTGTCTTCTTTCCAGAGGTTCCACCCATGCATTTTTAGGATGTGTGTGTTGTCTTGTGCAAGCTTGCGAAGAGAGGTACCTGAGATTGCTGATTTCAGGGACTTAGTGATTTTCACTAAGTCTGGGATATTTTAGTTCATGATGCTATATGTCCAGCTTGTTTCCTAGTGGTCCGTGCCTCTTTTGAGGATGATCAGTAAGGAAGTTTTGATATTTATGTTATGCTGTATCCATACAAGTCTTTGTTTGCATATGTGGAGTGCTCTAGGTTGACTCAATCGAGCTCAACTTTTGCTTCGTTGTTAATCTGGGCAGATCGTCAACTCGTTTGCGATTTTGCCGGTGCTATTGTTTGTGATCCATGCATGCTATGCCTTTGTTCTTGCCATGTGTAGCTAGCATATTGTGCCTTCTTGCTGGCTATATGCTTTCCTTGCCATGACTTGCACCGTAGTGAGTGCATCGAGCTCGTTTACATGCCTTCGCGAGTTAAATTTCTGCATGTCTCAGTTTTCACTAAGTCTGAAAACTGATTGTGTTTTAGCTATGTTCGTGTGCCCGTTAATATATTTTGTGATCCCTTTTGGCCCCAGGTCACTTTGGGTGTTTTGTTAAGCTTGTTGAGTAGCTCCATGCCATGTTCTTACTTGTCATGTTCAGGTCATCTATCATGTTGTTTTGCTGCTCCGAAGAGAGCATCGTGATCTGAAATTTCAGGCTAGTGTTAATTTCACTAAGTCTGGAATCTGTTTTGCATATTCATTTTTGCCATGCTTGTTTGAACCTCTTAATGGATGAATTTGCCTATGGCTCAGTGCTAGTGTTTTGTTAACAATCTTGTGTACATCACTGCCATGTATTTTGCTTTCATGTTTGGTGGCTGTAGCATGTTCATTTCGTTGCATTTAGGAGCCTACTTGCTGTATATCGCAGATCGGTTCATTTCGTAAAACGCTCGCCATTTCCAAACCGTAGCTCCGATTCCAATGATCTTTATATCGTTTTCAAGCGATTTCATCCCCTCTATCCAGTGGCACACTTGGTTTTCCAAGTTGATGCCAGGTTCATGCATTTCCTGTCATATCTTGCATTTTGCATCCCGCATAGCATATCGTCATTTCATCATATTGCTTGGTCTTGCCCGTGGTTGATTGTATCCTTGTTACTTGTTTGTCTTGTTGGGTAGAGCCGGGAGACGAGTTCGCTACCGAGGAGCCCGTTGAGTTTTCTTGTGAGGATCCAGTCAACTCTGACAACTGTGCAGGCAAGATGATCATACCCTCGAAATCTCTACTATCTTTGCTATGCTAGTTTGCTCGCTCTTTTGCTTTGCCACTGCTACGATGCCTACCTTTTGCTTGTCAGCCTCCCAATTGCCATGTTGAACCTCTAACCCACCATTCTCCTAGCAAACCGTTGATTGGCTATGTTACCGCTTTGCTCAGCCCTTCTTACAGCGTTGTTAGTTGCAGGTGAAGATTGGAGCCGTTCCTTGTTGGAACATTTATTTTACTTGTTGGGATATCATTATATTGCTATGTTGTCTTAATGCATCTATATACTTGGTAAAGGGTGGAAGGCTCGGCCTCTCGCCTAGTGTTTTGTTCCACTCTTGCCGCCCTAGTTTCCGTCATATCGGTGTTATGTTCCCGGATTGTTGCGTCCCTTACGCGGTTGGGTTATAATGGGAACCCCTTGATATTTCGTCTTGATTAAAGCTTGTCCAGCAATGCCCAACCTTGGTTTTACCATTTGCCACCTAGCCTTTTCTTTCCCTTGGGTTCTGCAGACTCAAAGGTCATCTTATTTTACCCCCCCCCCGGGCCAGTGCTCCTCTGAGTGTTGGTCCACCTGTCAGCTACCGGTGGCCACCAGGGGCAACTCTGGGCTGGCCTACCCGTACCTAGGACAATCTGAGTGTGCCCTGAGAAAGAGATATGTGCAGCTCCTATCGGGATTTGTCGGCACATTCGGGCGGTGTTGCTGGTCTTGTTTTAACCTGTCGAAGTGTCTTGAGTTACCGAGATACCGAGTCTGATCGGAACGTCTTGGGAGGAGGTCTATTCCTTCGTTGACCGTGAGAGCTTGTCATGGGCTAAGTTGGGACTCCCCTACAGGGATTGAACTTTCGAAAGCCGTGCCCGCGGTTATGGGCAGATGGGAATTTGTTAATGTCCGGTTGTAGATTACTTGAACTAAACTTAATTAAAATGAATCAACCGTGTGTGTTACCGTGATGGCCCCTTCTCGGCGGAGTCCGGGAAGTGGACACGGTGTTGGAGTTATGCTTGCGCAGGATGTTCCTTTAGCTTCTCGCTCGTGCTTCGCCTTCTCTTCTCGCTCTCTTTTGCGTATAAGTTAGCCACCACATACGCTAGTCGCTTGCTATAGCTCCACATATATTTGCCTTATCCATTCCTATGAGCTTAAATAGTTTTGATCGCGAGGGTGCGAGATTGCTGAGTCCCTGTGGCTCACAGATACTATAACTCCAGATGCAGGTCCAGGTGAATTCGCTCCAGGTGACGAGTACGAGCTCAAGTGGGAGTTCGATGAGGACTCTCAGCGTTATTATGTTTCCTTTCCCGATGATCAGTAGTGGTGCCTAGTTGGGGATCGATTCAGGGCCTTGTCGCACGTTGGGTTCTTTTCCATTTTGGCGCCGTAGTCGGGCCATGAGTGTTTGTTTGATGGATGTTATTTATGTACTCTGATGTGACGTGGCGAGTGTAAGCCAACTATGTTATCTCCCCCTTTTATTATATATTACATGGGATGTTGTAATGATTGCCTGACTTGCGACATTGCTTTCAATGCGGTTATGTCTCTAAGTCGTGCCTCGACACGTGGGAGCTATAGCCGCATCGAGGGCGTTACATCTAAGCTTTCAATGCGGTTACTCAAGCATCTAAGCTTGGGGATGCCCCGGTAGGCATCCCATCTTTCTTCTTCAACAAATATCGGTATACCTCGGTTTTTGTTTTGTTCACATGATTTTTGTCCTTTGTGTTTTTACTTTTCTTTAAGAATCATGCTAGTACGAGATAGCTCTTCATTGATTTATAGAATAATTCATGTGCTTCACTTATATCTTTTAAGTATGATCTTATATAATTGCTCTGTGTGCTTCACTTAAATCGTTTGAGTATGGTTTTATAGAATGCTTCATGCGCTTCATTTATATATTTTGAGCTTGGATATTGGCTAGTCTATATTAATTGTAGAATGCTCCATGAACTTCACTTATATCTTTTGGAGTATGAATAATACTATAATTTAAAGTGGGTTTGGAAGAGTGTCAACTTTAGGAATTAGTGATCCCTCCCACTATCTTGGAGGGTGTTGAATCTTCGTACGGTATTTATGAAAGTGGATTTGGAAGAGTGTCAACTTTAGTTAGTATTCCACTATTTCAGAAGAGGTTCCAATGAGTATAAGAACAAAGATGCTATCCATGATGCTACTGAAAATTATTATGAGGGATGAATATGTGCTAGTAGGAGTTGCAATAATATCAAGTTTCCTCTCTATGTGCTTAAAGTTTTGAAGTTATACTTGTTTTGCCTTCCTATGCTAGTTGACTTTTGTCCTATAAATTATGTGCTCACAAAATCACTAGGCATAGGTAGTGAGTTAGATTTAAATGTGCTAGTCATATTATTCATGATGCTCTCTTTGTGTTTCAACTCTTTTCTTTTATGCGAGCATCATTGAAATCATCATGCCTAGCTAAAAGGCATTAAAGAAAAGCGCTTGTTGGGAGACAACCCAATATTTACCCTTACTGTTTTTGTGTGTCTACATGATTAAGCTACTGTATTAATCATGTTTTATAGCTTTTGTTTCAATAAAGTGCCAAGTAAGACCTTTGGGAAGACTTGGGTGAAAGTTAATGTGATCTTGCTGTAAAAAAATAGAAACTTTGCACTCACGAGATTAGCTGTCATTTTTTACCGAAGAGTGCTTTTGAGTTGATTATTTTTGAAGAAGATCAATAGACAAATTACTCACGTCCACCTATTTATTTCATAATTTTTGGAGTAGCATAAGTATGGTATTATTCAGATCATTACAGACTGTTCTGTTTCTGACAGATTCTGTTTTCATCGCATAGTTTGCTTGTTTTCTAGTTTCTATGGCTTATATTTAGCAATATAAATTGTAGAAATGATATGGTACAGTAGGCATTTTGTGAAAAAAATTATGAACCTTGTCTTTTACAGCACCAAAGTGAATGGTTTACTCTTTATCATACTAACCTATCTCACGAAGTTCCATTAAGTTTTGTGTGGTTGAAGTTTTCAAGTTTTGGGTGAGATTTCGATAGGAGGAGAATAAGGAGTGGGAAGACCCTAAGATTGGGGATGCCCAAGCCACCCTAAGGTAATATTCAAGTATGACTCAAGCGCCTAATCTTGGGGATGCCTCGGAAGGCATCCCCTCTTTCGTCTTCAAAACTATCGGTATACCTTACTCGGAGCTATATTTTTATTCGTCACATGATATGTGTTTTGCTTGGAGCGTATCAATTTTACTTGTGGTTTGAATAAAATCATTGGATCTGAAATATTGAATAAAAAAGGAACCCTCCCATGGCTAGTTAATTATTTGACTACTCAGTGTCCTTCACTCATATCTTTTAGAGTAGTTTGTTATTTACTCATGTGCTTCATGTATATCCTATGAGTAAATGGGGGAATGAATTGAATATCATAAATCTGAATTTATATATGTTTCATATGCTTATTACATGGATAATAATGACTTCACATATAAAGAGTATGAGGCATAAAAGTTGTTGAGTGTTGACAAACATAGTTTTGGTAATCGTTGCAATTAATAGGAAGTAATAAGGAAAGAGAGGTTCACATACAAATATATTATCTTGGACATCTTTTATGATTGCGAAGCACTCATTAAGTATGACATGCTAAAAGAGTTGATGTTGGACAAGGAAGACAATGTAATGGTTTATGTTTTCTCACATCTCAGATAAAGTATATTGTCATTGACCTTCCAAACATGTTAAGCTTGCCTTTCCCCCTCTTGCTAGCCAAATTCCTTGCACCAAGTAGAGATACTACTTGTGCTTCCAAATATCCTTAAACCCAGTTTTGCCATGAGAGTCCACCATACCTACCTATGGATTGAGTAAGATCCTTCAAGTAAGTTGTCATGTTGCAGGCAAGAAAAATTGCTATCTAAATATGTATGACTTATTAGTGCAGAGAAAATAAGCTTTGTAGGATCTTGTTGTGGAAGCAATAAAAGCGATGGACTGCATAATAAAGGTCCACATACAAGGGGCAATATAAAGTGACGTTCTTTTGCATTAAGATTTTATGCATCCAACCCTAAACGCAAATGACAACCTCTGCTTCCCTCTGCGAAGGGCCTATCTTTTACTTTATGTTTTTACTTTATGCTTGAGTCAAGGTGATCCTCACCTTTCCCTTTTTCATTTTATCCTTTGGCAAGCTCCTCGTGTTTGAAAGATCATGATATATATATCCAATTGGATGTAAGTTAGCATGGGATATTATTATTGACATCACCTAAAGGTGAATACGTTGGGAGGCAACACAATAAGCCCCTATCTTTCTCAGTGTCCGGCTGAAACTCCATAACCACAAGTATTGCGTGAGTGTTAGCAATTGTAGAAGACTATATGATAGTTGAGTATGTGGACTTGCTGAAAAGCTCTATTCTTGACTCTCTCTGATGTTATGATAAATTGCAATTGCTTTAATGACTGAGATTATAGTTTGTTAGTTCTCAATGAAGTTTCTGAACCATACTTGACATTGTGAATAGATTGTTACTTGATCACGAAAAGTTTTATGAGATAAGCTACTATTATGACACATATTGATGCTAGAAAAGGTGATTGAACAAACTTGTGCACCTGCTAGCATTCACACTTCATAAATTATTTCTTTTATCATTTACCTACTAGAGGACGAGCAGGAATTAAGCTTGGAGATGCTGATACGTCTCCAACGTATCTATAATTTATGAAGTATTCATGATACTATATTATCCATCTATGATGTTTTATATGCATTTATATGCCATTCTATATGATTTTTGGGACTAACCTATTAACCTAGAGCCCAGTGCCAGTTTCTGTT
Source organism: Triticum dicoccoides (assembly GCF_002162155.2). Lineage (NCBI taxonomy): Eukaryota > Viridiplantae > Streptophyta > Magnoliopsida > Poales > Poaceae > Triticum > Triticum dicoccoides. Next base: position 313,236,437 of record NC_041387.1, on the reverse strand, counting down.
TTCTCCTTGTTTTTGAGTTTTACAGAAAAGGAATACCAAACGGAGTCCAATTGATGTGCCAATTTTTGACGGATTTTTATGGACCAAAAGAAGACCACGGAGCACCGGAGTTGGGCCAGAAGAGTCCCGGGCTGCCCACGAGAGTGGGGGACGCGCCCACCCCCCTAGGGCGCGCCCCCTATCCCGTGGACAACCCAAAGACCCCCTGACGTGAAACCTACGCCAAAAATTCCTATAAATACAGAAACCTTCGAGAAATAACCTAGATCGGAAATTGCGCCGCCACAAGCCTCTCTAGCCACGAGAAATCAATCTAGGTCCTCTCCGGAGGCCATGGAGGAGGATCTCGGAGGGGCCATCATCGCCATGAAGGCCAAGGACCAGAGGGGGAAAGCCATGGAGAAGGAAGCACAAGGGGGAGAACCTCTCCTCCTATCTCTTGGTGGCACCGGAATGCCATTGGGAGGGGAATCATTGCCGCGGTGATCGTCTTCATCAACATCACCATCATCATCACCATCCTCATCTCTTTTACGCGGTCCACTCTCCCGCACCCCACTGTAATCCCTACTTGAACATGGTGCTTTATGCCGCATATTATGATTCAATGATGTGTTGCCATCCTATGATGTTTTGAGTAGATATCTTTTGTCCTTGGGTTGATTGATGGTCTAGATTGGTACGAGTTGTATGTTTTATTTTGGTGCTGTCCTATGGTGCCCTCCGTGTCGCGCAAGCGTGAGGGATTCCTGCTGTAGGGTGTTGCAATATGTTCACGATTCGCTTATAGTGGGTTGGTGAGTGACTAAAACACAAACCCGAGTAAGGGGGTTGTTGCGTATGGGAATAAAGAGGACTTGATGCTTTAATGCTATGGTTCAGTTTTACCTTAATGATCTTTAGTAGTTGCGGATGCTTACTAGAATTCCAATCATAAGTGCATATGATCCAAGTACATAAAGTATGTTACCTTATGCCTCTCCCTCATATGAAATTGCAATGACGACTATCAATATTGTTAACAATTTCCTAGGACAACTCCGCACACCGATCCATCATTATTCCACACTCACTATTTATATTATTTAGTAATATATTCTAACTTTATGATAGCAGCACCTACTTTTATATTTTAGCTCTCCGATACTATATAAAGTTATCCTCTTTATACCCACAACACATTTTTATTTCTTGTTTCTAGTTGGACGCAAACGTTCGATGCACGTAGAGTCGTATCAGTGGCAGATAGGGCTTGATAGAATATTGATCTTACCTTTAGCTCCTTGTGGGTTCGACACTCCATACTTATCACTTCCACCTTTGGGAATTGCTACGATGATTCCCTGCACTTGGGGATTATCAAGGTAGTTGAGTATGTTGTGTGACCTCTTTCAGTGGTAGACTAGCAGATGTAGGGGATGTAGGTTGGTACTGTCTACCCAGAGTAAAGAGTTAATGCTTCTGAAAGACTGTGTCTCAGTCATCCGTTTCTCAAACACCATGTAGTGCGAGAAATCAAACGGAGGAGATCGATTCTTGTGGGGAAAGGTGCGCAAACCTCTGCGGAGTGTACAAACTAATCATGGTTAGCCGTGTCCCCGATTATGGACGCTTTGAGTATCTAGTACCTGGATTATCATGTGAATCTCATCATGTTACTTAATTTAATTTTGTTGGGTTAATGATGATACTTAATTGGGATTGAGCTGGAGGAACCTTCTCAATGTTTAACAACCACCATGATAGTTAAATAAAATTTATTCCTTTGTTGTAGGGAAAAATTGGCTTTATGCAAAACTGTAACCATAGAGCTTTCCACCAGCCATATATGCATGTAGTGATAGCATTATTCTGTTCATTACTCTCTATGTGTTATATTGCCAGCATATTCCATGTGATGTCCCATTTTCGAGCTGCAACGTTCATGTTGCAGACTTTTCAGATGACGAGTAAGGTGCCTTAGGTCGTGATCTTATACTCAAAGATGCCGTTGGAGTTGATGGACTCGCTTATCTTCCAAGTCTTCCACTGTTATCATTATTAGATGGCTTTAAGACATATTTATTGTACTAAGTTCTCTTTTGAGACATTTGATGTAATAAGTGTGTGATTGCTACTCTGTTATAAATCCTTCGAGTACTGTGCGTGTCAGCATTACCGATCCAGGAATGACACTGATGCACAGAGATCAGACTGTTTGAGGTCTGCTCGCTACAAGATGGTATCAGAGCACACGCTGACTGTAGGACACGACCACTAAGCTAAAGCCCTAGATCACTACTCTCTTATCATTTCTGACTCCTCTCCTTTTCTAGTCTTTTAGGATGGCGGATGCAAGGAACAAGTTCACGCAACCGGATGAAGATACACCCTTTGGATGCCACTTGAAGGAAGTCACTAGATACCTAAACATCGGAGTACCAAGCTTCACCTGGACCTACATCGCCACTTTACCAAAAGAGGAGCATTGGATGATTCAAGTTCAAGTTCCAGGAAGGACGTTCATGCCCGTCACTGAGCCCATAGAGATGCACCAACCTGGAGTCTAGGAAAGAGCATGGCAGCCCACATCACCATGGGACGCATTGGAGAAGTTTACCACAAGGATCTCAACGATACTATTTGCCAGATTTCTGGGCGTCGAGATGAGCAATGGGAGATGATCAGCACCAGGAAGGATAGATCAATTGCAGCTTTCATCCAGGGGCTAAACCAGCACATACGTCGCCAGGAGAACCAGATGTGCGCCGGCATGATAGATCTAAAGAAGGCTATGACCAAGATCACGGAGCTGGAAGAAGAACTCAAGTCAACACGCGATGGATATGAGGAGGAAATTGCACACTCGTGGAGAAGAATGATGATCTGAAGATGAAGCTAAAAGTATTTATGGGATTCCCCGCGACTGGAGGAGAAGACGATGATTGCACTTGCCCGGAGAACTACATCATCATCGACGACACCGACTTAGACCCAGACGATAGCGATGATCACTTTGTTGATGAAGCTGGAGCAGATATCATGGAGTCTTGGACCGATCAATTTTTCTAGTCGACCACCATAACAGTAGTAGTATTCCCCCATGTATACAGTATAGTCTGAGCACTTTTGTAATGATAGTTAGACCGTTGTATGCCCTTGCTTGAATTGATCGAAGTGATATTGATTGTGTTTGTCTCATGTGCATATGGGTAGTGTTTTTCTCTATAGACCTCATTCTATTCTGTATTCTCATCTTTTCTAAACCCTCAGATGCCTCCGAGACGTGACAATGGATTTGCTTTCCCACCGGAGCTCACTCAGTTGATCCATAGCAGAATGCATTGTTGCAGATGTTAGTCCAGAATCAGAATCAGGGAAACAACAACAGCAACAACAACAACCCACCACCACCACATGTTGATCACTTGGCCTGTTTCTTGAGGCTGAATCCGCTGGTGTTCTCTAGTAGCACCGAGCCGATAGTTGCAGATGATTGGCTCCGCAAGATGGGAAGGGATTTGACCACTGTAGGATGCACAGATGCGGAGAAGGTGCATTTTGCCGCACATTAGCTTGATGGACCCGCAACATCATGGTGGCAAAATTTCAAAGCCACTTACCCCATTGACACTGTCACCTGGGATTAGTTTCAGCAGGCTTTCCGTACTGCTCATGTTTCAGAAGGAGCTATGGCCATGAAGAAGCGTGAGTTTCGCATCTTGCGCCAAGGAGGATGTACAGTTGGCCAGTATGTGGATGATTTTAGTAATCTAGCACATTATGCCCCAGATGGCGTTGTTACGGATGCAGCTAAGCAGGAGAAGTTTTTGGAAGGACTGAATGATGAGCTGAGCATGCAGTTGATGGTGGAAACCTTCAACAACTACCAGGAGTTGGTAGACCGAGCTCTCATGATTGAAGGGAAGCAGCAGCAGAATGACAGCCGCAATAGGAAGTATGGACAAGGGAAGTACAATTCTGGAGCTCAGCAGAAGCCTCGTTTTACCCCGAACTCGGGAGGACCTTTTTAGCATACCCATGGAGGAGGGAGTTTGCACAACCATAGTGGCCCCAAGAATGGTAATGGGAATGGAGGAAGCAACGGACAGAACCGTACCAACCCATCAACACTAGCGAAGAGGGATCTAAGCCACATTACCTGTTTCAAATGCGAGAAGACTGGACATTATGCCACAGAATGTCCTGAAGCAAAGAATGGAAATGGAAATGGAAGCTCTGGAAAGAAGTCGAACCCTTTCAACAGGGGACAGGTGAACCACGTTAGCGTGGAGGAGGTTGAAGCCCAGCCAGATGCAGTAATAGGTAAGTTTTTGGTCAAGTCATTTACTGCAATCGTTCTTTTTGATACTGGTGCATCGCATTCATACATATCAAGGGGATTTGTGGATAAGTATAAACTGCCAACCCAAGCCCTTAGGTCACCCATGTTAGTAACCTCGCCAGGAGCTGAGTATATGGCTAGTCTATGGTGTGATCGGTTACCATTAAGGATTGGTAACTACGCGTTTCCCTCAGACCTAATAGTATTGGAGTCGCAAGGACTGGATGTGATATTAGGCACGGATTGGTTATCAAAGTATGGAGGGAACATTGAATGCGCCAGTAAGTCAATTTTGCTTACCACCCTAGAAGGAAGAAGGATCAAGTATGTATCCCGGCATGTGCCTAAGAGGACTCAAGTAAATTCCTTATCAGGAGTTGTATAGGAGGAAGTACAAGTGGTGAAGGATTTTCCTGACGTATTTCCAGAAGAGTTGCCAGGCATGCCACCGGATAGAAACATTGAGTTTTTGATTGAGCTTTTGCCAGGCACAGGGCCAATATCTAAGAGACCGTACAGGATGCCCACAAAAGATTTGGAGGAAATTAAGAAGAAGATTAAGGAGTTACTGGATAAAGGCTATATTCACCCAAGTTCGTCACCTTGGGGATCACCAGTGCTTCTAGTGGAAAAGAAGGACAGATCATTGAGGATGGTTGTTGATTATCGAGGATTGAATGAAGTGACTATCAATAACAAGTAACCACTGCCGATGATTAATGATCTGTTTGACCAATTGCAAGGAGCTAAGGTATGTTCCAAGATCGATCTGCGATCAGGATATCACCAGCTGAAGATTCAAGAGCAGGATATACCTAAGAAGGATTTTACCACCAGGTACGGGCTGTATAAGTATACCGTTATGTCATTTGGTCTGACTAACGCACCTGCCTATTTCATGAACATGATGAACAAGGTGTTTATGGAGTTTCTGGATAAGTTCGTCGTGGTGTTCATTGATGATATTTTGGTCTACCCGAAAAATGAAGAGGGGCATAAGGAGCATTTGCGTTTGGTACTCGAGAAGCTATTAGAACATCAGTTATATGCCAAGTTCAGCAAATGTAAGTTTTGGTTGAAGGAAGTTGGATTCCTCGGACATGTGATATCCGGAGAAGGAATAGCAGTAGACCCCACCAAAGTTATCACTGTGACAAATTGGGAAGCCCTCACGTCAGTGGGAGAGATCTGGAGTTTTCTTGGACTCGCAGGATACTACCGGAGGTTCATTGAGAATTTCTCGAAGATTGCAAAACCCATGACATAGTTGTTGAAGAAGGAAACCAAGTTCAACTGTACTGATGAATGTGAGGCCGGTTTTCAGGAGTTGAAGAAACGTTTGGGTACATAACCGGTGTTGATTCTACCAGATCAGCGCAAGGATTATGAAGTATATTGTGACGCTTCTCGTCGAGGACTTGGAGCAGTGCTTATGCAGGAGGGAAGAGTTGTTTCGTATGCCTCACGACAGCTTAAGCCCCATGAGTTGAATTATGCTACACATGATTTGGAGTTAGCAGCCGTAGTGCATGCATTAAAGACATGGAGACATTTTCTCATCGGAAACCATTGTGAGGTGTACAGGGATCACAAGAGTTTTAAGTACATATTCACACAGAAGGAGTTGCAACTCAGACAAAGGAGATGGTTGGAGCTCATTAAGGATTATGATATGAGATTGCATTATCACCCCGGAAATGCTAACGTAGTAGCCGATGCGTTGAGCTGCAAGAGCCGTGTCAACACACTCATGACCGGAGTGTTACCAAAGGAACTAGCCGAGGATCTTCGCGAGCTATGTTTGGAGATAGTTCCGAGAGGCTATGTAGCAGCATTGGAGATTCAGTCTACTTTGATGGATAAGATTAGAGAAGCTCAGAAGACTGACAAGGAGATTGCCGAAATAAAGGAGAAGATGGGCAAAGGAAAGGCTAAAGGATTTCGTGAGGATGAGCACGATACCTTATGGTTTGAGGACCGCGTTTATGTGCCTAATGATCCGGAGATCAGGAAGTTGATTCTGCAAGAGGCCCATGATTCACCGTATTCGATACACCCAGGAAATACCAAGATGTATTTGGATCTGAAGGACACTTTCTGGTGGACCGGAATGAAGAAGGATATTGCGGAGTATGTAACAGTTTGTGATGTATGTCAGAGAGTGAAGGCAGGAGCATCAGAAGCCAGTAGGATTGCTACAGCCATTGCCGATACCCGAATGGAAGTGGGATAAGCTAGGCATGGATTTTATCACGGGATTACCCAGGACACGTTCAGGCTATGACTCAATATGGGTTGTATTCGATCGTTTGACGAAGGTAGCTCATTTCATCCCAGTGAAGACCACTTATACAAGTGCTAAGTTGGCAAAGATATACGTGACCAGGATCTTATGTCTACATGGAGTTCCGAGGACCATTGTATCAGATAGAGGAACCCAATTTACCTCAAAGTTCTGGTATCAGTAGCACGAAACTTTGGGTACCATGTTAGAGTTCAGTACAGCCTTTCATCCACCGACAGATGGACAGACCGAGAGAGTCAATCAGATTCTAGAGGACACGCTGAGAGCTTGTGCGCTAGATTATGGATCGAGTTGGGACGACAATTTGCCATATGCAGAGTTCTCTTACAACAACAGTTATCAATCCAGCTTGAAGATGGCCCCTTTCAAAGCTTTGTACGGAAGGAGGTGCAGGACGTCGTTGTTGTGGGATGAAGTTGGAGACCGTCAGTTGTTTGGACCAGATTTGATTGAAGATTCTGAAGAGAAGGTTAAGCTAATTCGCGATAGGCTCAAGGTAGCCCAATCCAGGCAGAAGAGCTATGTAGATTCAAAACGCAAGGAGATAGTTTACGAAGTAGGAGGCAGAGTTTATCTTCGTGTGTCCCCACTTCGAGGAGTTAAGTGTTTTGGAGTTAAGGGAAAGTTAGCACCACGTTTTGTGGGACCATACAAAGTTTTGGAGCATATGGGAGAAGTTGCTTACAAGTTGGAGTTGCCCGAAGGATTGTCAGGAGTTCATGATGTGTTCCACGTTTCCCAGTTGAAGAAGTGCCACGCAGAGATGGTTGATATACCGCCGAGGGATACAGTGCCACTGGAAGCGATTCAGTTGGATAATGATTTTGTGATGCCCCAAGACCGTCGCTCCGGACGTCTTCCATGTTTTTCGTTATCGTCGTGTGTTTTATTTGTTTGTTGCATTCATCATCGCATCATGCGCATTGTATCATTGTTTTCAAAACTTGCATTTGCTCGTAGTTGTCGCCTCTTTCTTGTCTATATTTACCTTTCATATCAACCGGACCGCTCTCTTCCCTCTCTTCTCTGAGCCCGTTTAAACCCCCTTGTCTCCATGGCCTTTCGCCAAACCTCTTGCGTGCGTCTGAATGCTGTCCCGAACCCGACCCGTGCAGTCGTGGCCGATGGGTCCGGATCATCACCAAACATCCCTAAAACATCTCCATTTTATTTTTTAGACTCCCTAACCTATTAATTCTCGACCGCCTGATTATGACCGGACGGACCAGATTGACCCCTACCCTAATCCCCTACCTATATAAACAACCTAACCCTAGACAGCTTCCCTAGAATTCCTCCTGCCGCCGCCACCTGGTCGCTTCCCTCGGGATCCCCTCCCTCGATCCCGCTGCCTCCTCGCAAATTCCTCGATCCAGATCCACCAACCACCGATCCATCCATCTGGGACCGCCGGATGGAGATCCAGCGGCCACCAGGCGGCCCGCAGCCGAGCTCCTCCTGCTCGCTCCTCCCTCCTCGACCCTGCTGCCTCACCGGACCCGGACGTCCCTGCGACCAAGCTCACCGGAGTACCATCAGGCCACTGCTCCCCTCCCTTGCTAGCCTCCCGTGCCGGAGACCTTTGTTTCCGCGTCGCTGTCGTCAAGCTCCGTCGAACTGGAGTAGCACCGGACTAGCAGGACTGTGCCCTTCCTCTCCATCCTCCCCTCTATTTTCCTCTTGCTCCCCGGCAACGCTCTCTCTCAGATTCTCTCATCTCTCTCGTTTCTCTTCACAGGGACCGACGCCATGGACGCCCATGCTCTACCCTGAGTCGACCACCGCTGCTGTTTCGCGTCCGATCCGGCCGGGGACCGCCGAATCTCGCCGCCTCTGCCATGGACCACCCATCCCCAGGCCTCCTCTGTGCCGCCTTGCCTCAGCCATGCCCCTTTTGTTGCGCCTTCGCCATGTCCCTACCGCTGCGTCCAAGCCCCAGTGGTGCCGTGGCCTTGCCTCTGCATCAAACAGACGAACTAAGCTGCCGCTACCTGCTTCGTCAGTTTCAGGACGGGAACGCTTGACCCATCGTGTTGACCGCGCCACACCAGCGCATGGCCGAGCGCCCCTTCCAGCCTCCCTCTCCACCGAACCGGGCCGAAGCCCATGGCAGAGCTGCCCCCCAGCGCCTGCTCCTGTTCAGCCCTGTTCAAGTTTCAGCTCGATGCATGTTTTTCCTCAGCTGCGTTTTTAGCATTTATCCAGTGATTTACTATTTTACAGAAAAACCCTCATGCTTCATACATTTAATAACTCACAAACCGTGCATCATATGTAAATAATTTATATATGTAAAATGCTTAGCATTTTTTCTAGTTTCATATTATGCCACTTTCATCCATGCTTAAAATTTTTTAAATGATGTTTGTTTAAATTTGCTTAAATGCCATGCTAAAATGATTTATTTCATAGCTAATTAACCGTAGCTCCGAATTTAATAAACTTTATATGTAAATGGGGTAGAAAAGTGCATAGTTTAACATGGTGACACTACTGTGCATGTTTGACAACTCTAAAACTGTGTTTAGGGCAGAACAGTACCAAATTCATAATATGCATATGAGGATTTTCCGGACTTGTTATTTGTTGTTCCGGCCTCATTTAAACTTGCCTAGATAGGCAGTTTTCATATGCTTCATCTCTTGCCATGTTTAATAACATTTAATATTGTTGGATACATAACCGAGAGAGAACTAAATAAGTCATGTGGTGTTTCGTCAATATGCAACTCGTTGCATATTGAGCTCCACTTAATTTGTAGTATTGTTTATGCACTTTGCCATGCCATGCCTCATTAAACCGGACATGCATCACACTTGTTTGTGCATCACACCATGTTTATGTGATGGTTGTTTACTATGTTGTTTCCTTCTTTACGGTTGCGCTTCTCCTTGATAGTTCCGGTAACGTTGCGTTTGTGAGGATTCGTTCGACTATGTTGGTTTGTCTACTTCATGGACTCGTTCTTCTTCCTAGCAGGATTTCAGGCAAGATGACCATTACCCTCGATATCACTTCTATCTTTGCTTGCTAGTTGCTTCGTTCTATCGCTATGTTGTGCTACCTATCATTTGTTTACCATGCCTCCCAAGTTGCCATGTCAGCCTCTAATCTTTTCACCCTTCCTAGCAAACCATTGCTTGGCTATGTTACCGCTTTGCGCATCCCCTCTTATAGCGTTGTTAGTTGCAGGTGAAGTCGAAGTTTGCTCCATGATGGACATGATTATGTTGGGATATCACAATATCTCTTATTTAATTAATGCACCTATATACTTGGTAAAGGGTGGAAGGCTCGGCCTTATGCCTGGTGTTTTGTTCCACTCTTGCCGCCCTAGTTTCCGTCATACCGGTGTTATGTTCCTTAATGTTTCATTCCTTATGTGGTTGGGTGATTTATGAGACCCCCTTGTCAGTTCTCTTTGAATAAAACTCCTCCAGCAAGGCCCAACCTTGGTTTTAACATTTGCCACCTAAGCCTTTTTCCCTTGGGTTCTGCAGACTCAAGGGTCATCTTTATTTTAGCCCCCCGGGCCAATGCTTGTCTAAGTGTTGGTCCAAACTAGAGCACCGTGCGGGACCATCCCTTGGCAACTTGGGTTACGTTGGTACCTGTGAGCTTAGCTTATCCGGTGTGTCCTGAGAACGAGATACGTGCGACTCCTATCGGGATTGTCGACACATCGGGCGGTCTTGCTGGTCTTGTTTTATCATTGTCGAAATGTCTTGTAAACCGGGATTCTGAGACTAATCGGGTCTTCCTGGGAGAAGGTATATCCTTTGTTGACCATGAGAGCTTGTGATGGGCTAAGTTGGGACACCCCCGCAAGGTATAAACTTTCGAGACCCGTGCCCATGGTTATGTGGCAGATGGGAATTTGTTAATGTCTGGTTGTAGATAACTTGACACCAGATTCAAATTAAAACGCATCAACCACGTGTGTAGCCATGATGGTCTCTTTTCGGTGGAGTCCGGGAAGTGAACACGGTCTTTGTGTTATTATTGGGCGTAAGTAGTTTTAGGATCACTTCTTGATCACTTGTAGCTTCTCGACCGTTCCGTTGCTTCTCTTCTCGCTCTTATTTGCGTATGTTAGGCACCATATTTGCTTAGAGCTTGCTGCAACTCCACCTCATTACCACTTCCGACCCATAAGCTTAAATAGTCTTGATCTTGCGGGTTTTGAGATTGCTGAGTCCTCGTGACTCACAAGATACTGCCACAACAGTTGCAGGTGCCGATGATACCAGTGCAGGTGATGCAACCGAGCCCAGATGGGAGCTCAATGAAGATCTTGGTCATTGCTATGTTTCGTTTCATGTTGATTAGTAGTGGAGCCCAGTTGGGACTATCGGGGTTCTAGCAGTTGGGTTATCTTCTTTTCTTTTGGCTTAGTCCGTAGTCGGACTATGTGTGTCCTTTGAATGATGTATGAATTATATGTTCATTGTGTGAAGTGGCGATTGTAAGCCAACTCTTTATCCCAGTCTTGTTCATTAGATGGGATTGTGTGAAGATGACCCTTCTTGCGACAAAACCACAATGCGATTATGCCTCTGAGTCCTGCTTCGACACGTGGGAGATATAGCTGCATCGTGGGTGTTATAGATTTGACCTACGAGGAGAAACCTGTCAAGATTCTCGAATTTGCCAGCCGAGTCACACGCAGCAAGGTTATCAAGTTTTGCAAAGTTCAGTGGAGCCACCATACTGAAGATGAAGCCACCTGGGAACGAGAGGAAGATCTACTGAAGGACCACCCTCACCTATTTTCTAGCCAGCCCGAATCTCGAGGGCGAGATTCATCTTAAGGGGGTAGGTTTGTAACATTCCAAATTTTCAATTTGGAATGTTATAGATTAGATCATCATTGCATATCATATTTTATTGCATTTTGGTTTGATCCTAGAAATTTCACGCAACTCAAGGACCCGCGGAGAGAGTTGGGAATTTCGTTGTTTTCTTATTTGAGTTTTTCTCAAATTTAGAAAGGGGGTCATTTCATTTTAATTATTTTATCTTCAAATATTTCAATAATAAAAATAAGAGAGAGGGAATAAAATGATTTTCCCAAGATAAAGAAATATTGAGGATTTAATAATAAAATCAAATAAGATTTTATTTCGAAGTTTTATCGCTATTTTACTAGGAAAAATGCGCGTTCTCAAAATTGCATTTAGGGCCCAAATAAATGTTCATCTTGTCCAGCTTATTTTTAGAGGAGGGGGAAATTTTATTTCGTGATTTTTGCAGTCTGTTCAGTATTTGTTTTCCTTCTTTTTCCGCATGTCCGTTTTTTTTTTAAAAATGAACCAACTCAGGCTGCCGTGGGCGACCCGGACTCCGCCTCGCCCGGGCTTTATAAGCCGCCCACCCCTCCAGCCCACCCCAGCCCACCCCGCCGCCAACCCTAAACCCTAGCCCTTAGCCGCCGCCGCCACCCCGCGCCCGCGCTAGAGCCGCCCCGCCTCCGTCCGCCATCGCCGCTGACCGCCGCCACCCGCCGCTAGAGCCCTACCGCCCCTCGCCGGACCTCGCCCCGTCGGAGGTAGCCACCCGCCCCGCCGCCGGTTTTCTTTGAAAAACAGTGGTTTATTTTTTTAATAGATATGTTTAGTTTTTTCCAGTTTATTTATTTTGCGGACGTTCGTACGTACGTTCATTTTAACGAACGGTTTTCGTTGTTCAGCCACAAACAGCGAACGTTCGTTCGTTAGCCTGTTCGTCCGTTTTTCTTTTTCTCGGATTTTCCGCGATTATTTCTGATCGCGATTTCTTATCCGGTTTTCATTTTAGTATAACTTTTCGCTCGTTTATCAGAATCAGGCGATTCAAGCGCCTAGAGTTTCGTCTCGAAAACCTCGTTCCATTTAACCAACTCAAACAAGTTTTTGCTACTGTGAATTTTGACTTCGGTCCAGATTAGTAAACGAAGCTTGTTTCTTTCGCCGTTAGATTTTCGCTGCTTCGTTTGATTTGATTCATTTTGCAAACCGGAGTTCTTAAGTTGAACTTTCTGGTTAGATCTCTTATTTAAGTTTTACATGTGCATTAGATGAGTGCTTATTGTATGCTTGTTTGTTTGCGATAGAGTACCCGGAGTGCGCCGCTTGCTACTACGAGTCTCTAGGTTTCACGGATCATCAGCAAGGCAAGTAACACTTTGATCATACCTCTTTACTACCCAGTTTTATTGCATTAGATCAATCCTCAAACAATTGCATGGTTAGGATCTGTTTAATTTGTGGGTTTTTGGGAAGTAGATGAGGTAGTACCTATTACCTATTTTATTATCAACCCTTTGGGAGATACTTCTACGTTTTCTTATATTGCTATGTTATGCGAGTAGACGTGGATTGGGTGAGTGTATCCATGACAGATGTGAGTATTGTTAATTAATGGTTTACTTAAGGTGGCAACTTTAATACACATCTGGGTGGATTGAGGCACCTGGGGAACCCAGTGTTCCCTCTATTTTTGGAAATCCCGAGGTACCGTGTGATTCTCCTATGGACCGCCACCCAGGCTCAAAGGGATCATGAGATGATTCATGCTAGAAACTTCCGTGTGCAACTGCAAGCTACTGTGGGCTCTAGCATAGTTGAGTATGTTGTGTGACCTCTTTCAGTGGTAGACTAGCAGATGTAGAGGATGTAGGTTGGTACTATCTACCCAGAGTAAAGAGTTAATGCTTCTGAAAGACTGTGTCTTGGTCATCCGTTTCTCAAACACCATGTAGTGCGAGAAATCAAATGGAGGAGATCATGTCTTGCGGGGAAAAGTGCGCAAACCTCTGAAGAGTGTACAAACTAATCATGGTTAGTCGTGTCCCCGGTTATGGACGTTTTGAGTATCTAGTACCTAGATTATCATGTGAATCTCATCATGTTACTTAATTTAATTTTGTTGGGTTAATGATGATGCTTAGTTGGGATTGAGTTGGAGGTACCTTCTTAATGTTTAACAACCACTATGATAGTTAAATAAAAATTATTCCTTTGGTGTAGGGAAAAATTGTCTTTATGCAAAACTATAACCATAGAGCTTTCCACCAGCCATATATGCATGTAGTGATAGCATTATTCTATTCATTACTCTCTATGTGTTACATTACCAGCAGATTCCATGTGCTGACCCGTTTTCGGACTGCAATGTTCATGTTGCAGACTTTTCAGACGACGAGTAAGGTGCCTTAGGTTGTGATCTTATACTCAGTGATGCCGTTGGAGTTGATGGACTCGCTTCTCTTCCACGTCTTCCGTTGTTATCATTATTAGATGGCCTTAAGCCATATTTATTGTAATAAGTTCTCTTTTGAGACATTCGATGTAATAAGTGTGTGATTGCTACTCTGTTATAAATCTTTCGAGTAATGTGCGTGTCAGCATTACCGATCCAGGGATGACACTGATGCATAGAGATCAGACTGTTTGAGGTCTTGTTGCTACAGCAGGCTTTCGAATGTGATGGGAACAAGGTAAAGATTAATTGATGGTTTTGGTTTCGTGGCCCGAAACGGCTCCCGATGAGTTTAGCGGAACATAAATTTCAAGTAGACTACACTGCTCAAATGCGTAAATATTATGTTACTGTCAAAAATTGGCACAAAATACGAAGGAGACCAATGGAAGTACTACTAGCAACCCATGATTTAACTACTCACATGCGCGCAGTGGAGTAATAATGTCTTTCTTCCGCCCTCACGTCCACTCAATCTGCATGCGTTGTATTAATTGACCATCAATGAAGTGAACGACTTTACACATGTCAAATTATCACATGGGGTGGATCTTGGTACAAAATTGCGTCCGCCCCTGTACCCACGTGCGCATGCGAGGGAATGAGTGCGTGTGTGGCGTGCGTGCACATCTTTGCTTCGTGCATGTACCGCCAGTATGGCTTAGGGAGGATGAGTACATTCTTCTGAAACCAGCAGCACGTCACTGTGATCAATCCACGCAAGGAGGCCGCGACAACGCCTCCACATGTGCCATGTGGCTTCATGAACTGTAAGAGAGACACTGTGTAGCGTGCCATTGGAATTCTAATTTACGTGTTTTGCACATACTCGAAGTACTAGTAAGGTACACGTGCATTGCACGCATCAGATTTTGCAACCAAATTATGAATAAATACCAAACTATAGCATGTAAGCTCTGAGTCATATATGCCTGATGTAGACCTTCGTTTAATTCTTATAGTTCATCTCATTCAAAATCAATTAGTTTTTATAAAAAAGCTAGGGCCACTTGGATTCGTAGGATTTCCAAAACGCGGGAATAGGAATAACATGGGATTATAGTGGAATGTCGTCTTGAATCCTACAGGATTGTTCGAGTGTTTGATTGTGCATAGAAAAACATAGAATTCTTTCAAAGAGGTTTGAGTGGATGGGATGTTTCCTATGAAATCTAGTGCAAATGAATCATATGGAAAAATTCCTATGGTTTACAATCCTACGAATCGAACAACCAAGATAGGAAAAATTCCTAATGATTAGAATCCTCCAAAATTCCTTTGAGAATCCTTTGAATCAAAGAAGCCCTTAATCTATTTTATGATTCATGGAATTGTGCATTGTACAGCATAAAGTAAAAACAGATAATGGCAATTCAACTAGGAATTTTTTTGGCAGTTATGATACGGAAGATTCGAGAACAAAAGAGAACCACTATTGTTTTGAGGTTTGTGCATTATGCTTAGGTTCAACCATGGAGTCTGCTAGATTGTACATGTGGCAAAATCCGGTGGGGGGCTAGAAGATGGTGGGAGGGGCCGAGTGGAGGGAGACTATGAAGGAATGCACAAGTGCGAGATCGATATTTAGAGAGAGGGGGCGAGAACGTGCGCTGTTGCGCGCAGTGGCGGATCCATGAAAAATAAATGAGCTAGGGGGCAAAGCATTACTAATCCTTTACGAGGAGGGTCAATTCATGAACTTAAACAATTTTTAGCAGCAATTGTCTAATGATCACATTCATATTAGCCTCG
>NC_041387.1:313218004-313220507 GCF_002162155.2 Triticum dicoccoides | reverse complement strand
GCAGGGCCCTTACTGCCCTTTGTCTTCGCCATTGTGTGCGCGTTTGAGAGATGAAGCGGAAGGCATGGATGATGAGAGGGGGATGTTGGATATATAATTAATGTGGGTGTATTAGCTATATATGTTAATCCTATATAGAGAGGTATAGATTGATCGATGTGGACGTGGGAAAGAGGGTGAGACCTCACTGGATATATCGATTGATCGGTTTATGTGGAAAACTATGAAAGACCTAGCTATATACACACATACATAGAGGAACATCGATCGTTGCGCATGCACGCGTGAGAGATAAAGAATGCCCGATATGATGGAGAGGGGGATGTGTGTGGGTGTGTGCCTTCATGGGAGACTAACCTGAAGAAAAAGATTTCATGTGTGCGATGGATAATGCCGACTGGTAGTGTGTGTGCATGCATGCATGAGAGAAAGTTAGTGGTACAATTATAAAGAGAAGACGACTGTGTGGGTGTAAAAGACTAGGTGAGGTCATAATCAATGTAAAGTTGAATTCAAATATTTGAATAAGAGATCCTGATGTTTGAAACCCATGCATGCATGAATATAACGGAGATCTGCGCGGTGTGGTTTGGAAACGAGCATGTTGTAATGTATACACATTGAACAAGGTCAGACTGATTTGAATTTGAGATACTGATGGCAGACATCATTTGGCCACGTCGTATCCGTGCATGGACACACTATTCTAATTGGAGATGAAGGGTGGCTTTCGCATCACATATCTATATCTATACCCCTATAAATATGGATCCCACGTGGATGAGGCGAATTAGAATATTGTATGTGGGTAACTTTAACTTTGAAAGATGGTCGTTGGATGAGGCGAATTCGATGGTCCAAAGATGGAAAATTTGAGCACTACTGGCCATTGGATATCATCTAGATTCCACCAGATTTCGCCACATGTATAATCTAAAAGACTCCATGGTTGAACTTAAGCACAATGCACAAACATCAAAACACAAGCACTTCCTCTTTGTTCTAGAATCTTCCGTATCATAATTGCCCAAATGTTTTTCTACATGATTTGCCATTATTTGTTTTTACCTTATGTCTTACAACGCACAATTCCATGAATCTTAAAATAGATTAGCTTTCTTACAAAAACAATATGATTTTGAATGAAATGAACTATAAGAACTAAACGAACATCTACATCATGCATATATGACTCAAAGCTTGCATGCTATAATGTGGTATCTATTCATAATTTGGTTGCCAAATATCATGCGTGCAATGCACGTGTACCTTACTCTAGTCTAAATGGTTTTTGTGTGTGTGTTGTGCGTGTTGAGGTGCAAATTGCCTTTTTTAGTACTCGTTAAGCTTGTTCTTCCGAAATTTCAAGCCACGCCTTGTTATGCAAAAATTCAAGCTCGCGTCTCTGTCTATCGTGCTACAAAACTCCCGCCTCTTCAACCCGTGCCTTGTTTGCCCGAAATATTTAAGATATATCTTTGTCTCGTTGTGCTCTGACAACTCCCTCCATCTCAACCCGCGCCTTGCTATTCCGAAATCACAACGCGCATGAAACTCCCACCTCCTGTGAAATCCCGACATGCGAAATGCCCATGGTACCCCTGAACCAAAAGAACCGCCTCAAATCGGTGGGGGTACTTTCGTAACTTACCCCACATTTTGGACAAGCGCGTCCTTAAGCCATGGTTCCCCACTGCCATCCCATCCGCCCACCCATTCGTACACCGAGGCCGCAAAAACCCGCAACGAAGCCCCACACCCTGCTCCGTCCGCCACCCAGCTGGAGTCTCTTCCCCGACGACGTCGTCCACAGCAACACTTCTACATCCCTCATCAACCGTACCAGATGAGGATCCGTCGTCGATCTTGTCGTCCCGCCGGTTCAGCCACCCCGTCCTCTACCTCCAAGGAGCTGCCCCGATGTTCCCCTCGTCTTTCACACCACCTCCATTCCCACACCGCCCTCTTCACCTGCACCACTGGAAGAGCATCATCATCACCGTTTCCTTGGATGAAGCTGCGGCCTAATCGGCGCCACCAAAGAGGTTGTACACTAATCGCTGCATTTTCTTCTTGATTCGATCTCACGGTGCTGCCGGCGCTCGGTCCCAAGCCAACACAATGCGGTTCCATCCACGGCGGCGTCACCGGCCACTTCCTCCACGGCGTCGCTCCCTCCATGGCGACGTCCACATCAGTAGGAGTTGCTGCTGCTTTAGCTCTCGCTCGTGCTGCTGCTCTGCTATTGCTCTCGGTCCCCTGCCTGGTCTGCTCTTGCTATTGCTGTTACTCGCGCTGCTGCTCTTGCTCTTGCTCTTGCTTGTGATGCTGCTCCGATATAGCTACATGTTAGTCGACTGAATCGACTTTTGGTTCAGTCGATTTTCAGGGGGTGGGGGGCTCGCCGGGGTGAAGGAAGAGCCAGCTGCAGCGTGGAGGGGGCTCACTGGAGAGGTACCCCACTATCTATCTTAGGGTTCAGGGTGGGGGCGGTGGTGGGGCA
>NC_041387.1:313139937-313217566 GCF_002162155.2 Triticum dicoccoides | reverse complement strand
CGGCGGACCGGCGGTGGTGAGTGTTTTAGGGGAAGGAGGGGCGGCGCACCGCCGGCCGCGGGCGGTGGGGGGCTGCTGTTTGGCCGGTGGTGGCTGGCGGCTCAGGGGGGTGGAGGTTGAAGATGAACCGCAGGCCCTTGATTTCGTATCCAACAGGTGCAAAATCGACTGACCAGAGATGATAAAGTCAGTCGACCGACCTGTAGCCTTACCTTGCTAGTGCGTTCAGTTTCGACAGCAAAATTTAGTTTCGATAGTTAAGTTCAGTTTCGATAGTTAAGTTCAGTTTCGACAGTTAAATTCAGTTTCGACAGTTAAGTTCAGAGATGCGCGGCTGATGTATTTTACATCTAGCACTTTGTGGTTATGTATTTTACGTCATGTATTGGAGATGCTATTAGAATTCCACTCAGGTTAACCTTGTCTCTCTTGTCCTGCTTCAGCCTCGGCATCGTACAACTCACCGGAGCTGCTCCAACGACGAAACCCTCCATCACAGCGAAGCAGTACCTCGGGCTCCATCTCCAAACGCCAGAGATCTTCTTCCCTCTTTCGGCAGCCAAGTCAGCCGGAGCTTCCTCACTGGCCAACCCAATCATGCTGAGATCGACATGGCTTCGCCAAAGATGTTCTGCACTTGTTGCATCTCTTTTTTACTCTACATGTTATATATATTGTCCACTGAGCACTCGTTGTAACGGGAAATATGATTACTTTATCCTACTATATGACAAGCAGTGAGGTACCAGGCAACTTAGCTATCTGTGATGGACTCTCTTGAACGCCATCATTATTTATCTTTGCGCGTTTGAGCTGTGCATTTGTCGATGGGCCTGGGAGTTGAGCTAGTATGGCAGTGGCCTGGGTCCAAAGTAATAGAAGTAGCACAAAAACATTTTTTTAGTGTCGGATTTTCCTTGCTCAAGCCTGCCTACTAGAATCGCCAGTGCTTGAAAGGAAAAGTGAATGAAAAACATAGGAATTGGAAAGTTTCCTATGGTACTACTTCTCATGAATTTGGTGCAAACGAATGGAGCAAAGGAAAACTGTAGGATTTGTTCCTTTAGTGTCTCCTTGGAAGAAAAACTGTAGGAATTCTAATTTCCACTTGTCCTCCTTTTCATATTCCTATTCATCAAGCACAATACTAAGAGGTAGTAGCATAATAGCATTATAACCGTACATTTTCTTGTGGTTTGACTTAATCTCACCATGCTTTTTTTGCATCCTATGATCTTCCAATTGTTGTGAATCAAACACCAGATTGGCAGAAATCCTGTGTTTTTAAATTCTCTATTTTGCACGTGCATTCCTATCCTATTCCTGTCTATTTCCTATCCCTGCATTGTTAGAATCCTCAAATTGAAACAAGCCCTTACACAATTACTTGTGTTACACATATGTGTCAAAGAAAACCTTGTGTGGTTTGTCCTGCTCCTGTGGCGCTGTGTTCCACCCCAGCTCAGCTGCTCCAACGACGGAAGGGTTCACCACAGCAGGGATCCGCTCTCTAGTCTGTCTTTCGCCGTCTCAGATCTTCTTCCCTGCCGCAAGCAGCCACGACAACTGCATTACCATCATCAACTGAGCAGATGACCTTGAGGACTACACGGGTCCGCAAGAGATGTCACACTCTTTCGTGTCTGCTTACATTATACATCGCTTAATATGATGACATGCTACATTATCGTCGTGTTCACCTATTAGACTCCGAGCCAGGTCGAAACTAATGCTGAAACTTGAGTTTTTAAATGGTTGTGGGGTACATATTGGGGCAACAATCAGTACTATATGTCTACTATCTAGTAAATCTCCGGTATCTACTATGAGTTTCATGTTGGGTGCAAACAAACATTAAAGGAGCCATTATCTGTATTTTTTAACTAAAGCTATTATCTACCTACTATCATTGGTTTTGGGTCTATCCACCGTTGGCTACCATCACTCTGGATTTGTGCATGCACTCCTTACATAATCTCACTATGTTTTATTCTATGCATGCGAGTTATTGTACACAATGGAGCTGATCATGTAGAGCAAAAGAGATGAGCCTTGCGTGGCAATAAAATTTCATGCAAACGTCGTTCCATGGTGGGCGCCAAGGCAGCCCCCCCCCCTCCACCCATTTCGGATCGTAATCAAGAAGAAGATAACTGTTCTAAGGGGGATTCAGAAGGAGAAGACCACTCCTATTTACCCCATGAGGTCTTCGCTCTAACTTGGCATGCTGATGTTGGTAATATCATGCATATGGTGACTTGCATTGCTTACTGTATACATTAAAGATGTCATCTGCTTAGTTTAGACATGCTTTGTGTCAATGCCATCTGTTTAGTTTCTTTATCGTATATGTGAATCATGAAATGCCATGTTGTTTATCCAGGCATCATATATGTGAATTTTGCAATGCCACCCTGGTTAGCCAGTCATCTTATATGTGAATTATATCATGCCATCATTTTTTTATTACGTGTTAAATTTGTTAACAATTTTAGTACATTCAATTACTCTTCCTGTGCATCGGCCATTCGGCACGGTCATGGAAAAATTTGGAGTGGAAACAAGGTCTTCAGAGCAGACAATGCTATCTGACAAAGCGCATGTCTTGCTGGTTACTGATAGCTCCTTAGAGGAGGATTCAGAGACAGATGACCAGTCATATTTCCCCCTGAGGTGCATGCTCTAACTTGGCAGGGTTATGTTGCTCATACTGTGTGTATGGTATCTTGCATTGCTATGTCATTTGGTTAGTTTAGACATGCTTTGTGTGAATGCCACCTGTTTAGTGTCTAATTACCATATATGTGAATTATGCAACGCCATCTTGTTGCAAGACATTATATAGGTGAATTATGCAATGTTATCTTGTTGCAAGGCATTATGTATGTGAATTATGCAATGCCATGTTGTTTAGGCAAGCGTCATATATGTGAATTATATCATGCCGTCCTTTTTTTGTATTTCTCATTGCTTTCGTCGACAATGTTTGTATATTCAACTGCTCTTCTTGTGCATCAGCCATTTGAATTGGTGATGGAGAAATCTGGAGTGAAAACAAGGTCTTCAGAGCAGACAATGCTACCTGCTGAAGTAGATATCTTGCTGGTGACAGATAGCTCTTCAGAGGAGGATTCAGAGGCAGATGACCAGTCTTGTTTGCATAGACAATATGTATCTGAATTATGGCATGCCAACCCATTTTCTAAAGACATAATATAGTTATATCATCTCATCCTATTTACATAGTCATCATATTTTAAATTATGTCATTCTATCCGTGAATTATATCATGCCATCATGTTTCCATGCACGGCATGTTTGTGACTTATGGCATGCCAACCACTTTAATAGACACATCGTATAGTTATATCATGTCATCATGTTTTACATAGTCATCATATTTTGAAGTATGTCATTCTATCATGTTTAGTTAGCCATCATACATGTGAAATTGTGTCATGCTATCCTGTTTAGTTAGCCATCATATATGTGAAATTATGTCCTGCTATTCTGTTTGGTTAGACAACATAAATGTGAATTATTTCATGCCCTATTTTCTTCCCTACTATCCATTGCACCTGTTATCTTACAATGTCTGTACATTCAATTACTTTTCTTGTTTATCAGCCATTTCAACTGGAGGGAGTGATGGCAGTATCTGTGGGAGTAAAAACATGGTCTTCAGAAAAGATCGTGCTACTTGTCGATGCAGACAGAACCACGGTTGTACTTGCCCAAGAACCAACCCCACCACACATAACCCACACTCATGCAGATTGTACCCCTACCCAGTTGGACAGAGAACCAGCTACACCATTCTAACCCCAACCCCAGCAGATAGACACCCAGTTCCCGTTAACACAACACTGTCTCCACCACAGAGCACCCAAACGCGAGCAGTAAGTAAGGCAACTGCAGTGCCCAAAGCACAAGGGCCACCACTCCGAACCCCAAGTCAACGCTTAAAGCAAAAGAAGAATTGTTCTCAGGTCAGATTCCATGGCTATGGTTCATACTACTTTGCTCTTGCATCACTGTATTTACTCATACCAACTAATTTCAAATTTGAAGGATGCAATTGAAACTCCAATGGCACAACAGGTATGTTTTAAACCTGTTTCTTCAATGTGTTTGGCTGTTTGCTATTGTAACTTGCTCTATGTTGGTTTCAGTTTCAATTGAATAAACAGTTATGTTCTCATGCCATGCACATTACAAGTTTTGTTATTGTTGTGTAGTTTCCCACACTTATATTATGTCTATGCTGCTTTGTCTTAAATAGATATGATTTGAACTGTATCTATCTTGATTTGGCAACATACACTAGAATGATATAGACCATATAGTGACCATACTGCATAGATATATGTTTGTTTCATGTTGTTATCTTGTCCACCTTACTACTGAACTAGTTTACCAAAATGAGTTTCATATACTACACTATAAACCTGTGATGTGTTTGTTTGTTTCTCTTTTAGAACGCGGATAAAATATTGGAGAAGAGTCCCCCATTATGCAATGGTAAATGAAGTAATGCAGATAAGGTTCAACATAGTGAGACATCCCTGTTGGTCTCCAAGAAAGCTGATAAAAACTATATTGAAGAGACAACCCCAAAGTCCTGTCTTGATGTAGTGTTCGAGTTACTGGCTACTACTGCTGGCACTAGCTCTTCGAACTCGTTGCCTGAATCATTTCGGCTTCTTGATTCTCAACTTAAAGTTGAAAGACATCGATCAGATGTTATGTGACAGGAAGCTGAAGGATTGAGGAAGTGCCTGCAGAATTCAGATGCATACTTTCTGGTGCAACAGGAAGTGCTGGAGGACTTAAGTGCCAAACAAGAGAAAGTTAATAAGCTTGCTAAGCATCTTCCAGCAATATGAGTACCTAGGATATTGTTTCTTGAGCTCTTCTAAAGTGGTTTCAGTTCTGGACTTGTTTTGCTGCGGCGTTTATATGTTGTTGTGTTCCCTATATTTGCACTAGTGGCGAACTTTGATGCCCAGTGGATGTAATATGTGTAATAGCCGTGATAGCCTAGCGTAAGTTGCTTGCTTATTTATTTCCTTATTGTCTTGTTTATTTCTTTGCTTGTAGTCAGTGCACTTCTTTTTCCGCGGTTTGCTAGTGGCCGCAATAACCTATTTTTTTAAAACTAGGCCACAATAACCATGGGCTACATGTTTACTGTAGTTACCATTTCCCTCCTATGGGCCGTAGAAACAATGGGCCTACTACATGTCGTAGACAAAATGGGCCTTCTACGGGACGTATCATCAATGGGCCTTAAACGGCCGTATGATCAGTTGGCCAAACATGGGCCAATAACAGACCGCATTATGGCCGTAAGTGGGCTAGAGTTGGAATCGTCTGTTCATGGGCCGACCATAACGGGCCGTCGTTAATCGGTCGTATTTGATGACGCTATGAAAACGGCCCAATGTATTAACGAGCCACAAAAAGGGCCGACTGTAACCTCGGGCTGAATTTAGCCCACAAGTAGAAAATGATAGTAACGGGCCGTAAGTAAACGAATGCTAGAAATGAGCCCAAGAGCAAATGGGTTGTGAGAAGGTCGAATGATAACATGGGCTGGAAACGGCCCAACGGAATAACAGGCCATTAATGGGTATAAAGTGATACACTGTTCATTATGGGCCAGTTTCACCACGGGTCGTTAATGGGTATAAAGTGATACACTATTCACTATGGGCCAGTTTCACCATGGGCCGTTAATGGGCCAAGAGTTACAAAGGACCTCATATGGGCCGAGAGACATCATGGGCCATACATGGGCCAAAAGTGAAAACGGGTTGGAATCATATTGGATGGCCCAGATGACGCTACTGGGCCTAATTCGGATAGGGCGTAACGGGCCTTGGGTTAGCGGGCTGTAAATGGGCTATATGCGAACAACCGTTAACCGGCTTTCCATGGGTCGGCCCGCCAACTTTTGACCAAGTCAAACGGGCTGGCCTTTTCACAGGAATGGGCCTCTATTGGGCCGTGCCATGTGTCGACATATCATAGGCGCCTTCTGTCCAATGAGTGCATGACATCTGTCCCAACGATGAGCCGACACGTGTTTCTTCCAGCCAATGATGATTTTACACGTGGAAAATCTCCATTGGTCGAGGCTGTTATCGGGTTATCGGATCCAAAACCCGACCTGATAGCTTAACGACATTCCGTTACGGTGGATGCCACGTGTCGGTCACCTTTGACAAAAGCACTTATGTGACGCGCGATTTATCGTCATGGAAGTGGACACTTCCATGATGATAATTTTGGTAATGTCATGGAACACTTCTACGACAGCACAGGTATGACTATCTTGATTCTGTCATAAAATCATCATGGATGTACATGCATGACAAAAAATGCGACCTACTGTGACAAACACGTATCATCACGGAAGTGTATTTTTTTTGTAGTGCTGGCCTCTGCTCTTTGTGCAACATGATCTCCCCCTTGCCGAACCACAAGGGGCCGAAGGCCCCATAGGTGATCGTGTTCCTCCATGACATCTTTGGCGTGCCAGGTAGGAGGAATCACTTGCGTGAACCCAAGGTTGTGAATAGCGCGTTAATCATCATCAACATTGTCTTCATCCATGGCACCCAAGAAGAAACCCGATGGGACAACGCACCCTTCCACTTTGAAGGCCCCCTCGCATGCGGCAATGGAGGCCGTAGGCGCCACGACAGCGTTGGGTGAGGTCGTTACCATGGGAGACACGACCAGCGCAAGCGACACTGATACGTCTCCAACATATCTATAATTTATGAAGACTCATGCTATTTTATTATCTGTTTTGAATGATTATGGGCTTTACTTTACACTTTTATATCATTTTTTGGACTAACCTACTAACCGGAGGCCTAGCCCATATTGTTGTTTTCTTGCCTATTTCAGTGTTTCGAAGGAAAGGAATATCAAACGGAGTCCAAATAGAATGAAACTTTCGGGAGTGTGATTTTTGGAACGAACATGATCTAGGAGACTTGGAGTTGAAGGCAAGGAAGCTTCAAGGTGGCCACGAGGGTGGGGGCACGCCCACCCCCCTGGGCGCGCCCCCTGTCTCGTGGGCCCCTCGAGGCTCCCCCGGCCGACTTCTTTTGCCTATATATTCCCATATACCCTAAAAACATTGAAGGACAAGATAGATCGGGAGTCCCGCCACCGCAAGCCTCTGCAGCCACCAAAAACCTCTCGAGAGCCCGTTCCAGCACCCTGCCGGAGGGGGAATCCATCACCGCTGGCCATCTTCATCATCCCTGCTCTCTCCATGACGAGGAGGGAGTAGTTCACCCTCGGGGCTGAGGGTATGTACCAGTAGCTATGTGTTTGATCTCCCTCTCTCGTGTTCTTGAGGTGATACGATCTTGATGTATCGCGAGCTTTGCTACTATAGTTGGATCTTATGATGTTTCTCCCCCTCTACTCTCTTGTGATGAATTGAGTTTTCCTCTTGAAGTTATCTTATCGGATTGAGTCTTTAAGGTTTTGAGAACACTTGATGTATGTCTTGTCATGCGTATCTGTGGTGACAATGGGATATCACGTGATTCACTTGATGTATGTTTTGGTGCTCAACTTGCGGGTTTCGCCCATGAACCTATGCCTAGGGGTTGGCACACGTTTTCGTCTTGACTCTTCGGTAGAAACTTTGGGGCACTCTTTAAAGTAATTTGTGTTGGTTGAATAGATGAATCTGAGATTCTGTGATGCATATCGTATAATCATGCCCACTGATACTTGAGGTGACAATGGAGTATCTTGGTGACATTAGGGTTTTGGTTGATTTTTGTCTTAACGTGTTATTCTAGTATGAACTCTATGATAGATTGAACGGAAAGAATAGCTTCATGTTATTTTACTACGGACTCTTGAATAGATAGAACAGAAAGGGTAACTTTGAGGTGGTTTCGTACCCTACCATAATCTCTTCATTTGTTCTCCGCTATTAGTGGCTTTGGAGTGACACTTTGTTGCATGTTGAGGGATTGTTATATGATCTATCTATGTTATTATTGTTGAGAGAACTTGCACTAGTGAAAGTATGAACCCTATGCCTTGTTTCCTACCATTGCAATACCGTTTACGCTCAATTTTATCATTAGTTTCCTTGCTGTTTCTATAATTTAAGATTACAAAAACCTATATCTACTATCCATATTGCACTTGTATCACCATCTCTTCGCGGAACTAGTGCATCTATACAATTTGCCATTGTATTGGGTGTGTTGGGGACACAAGAGACTCTTTGTTATTTGGTTGCAGGGTTGCTTGAGAGAGACCATCTTCATCCTACGCCTCCCATGGATTGATAAACCTTAGGTCATCCACTTGAGGGAAATTTGCTACTGTCCCTACAAACCTCTGCACTTGGAGGCCCAACAACGTCTACAAGAAGAAGGTTGTGTTGTAGACATCAAGCTCTTTTCTGGCGCCGTTGTCAGGGAGGCTAGGTAAGCGGCACCCACACCCCGTCAACTAAGCTCTTTTCTGGCGCCATTCCCGGGGAGGTGAGTATTTGAAGGTATATCTTCAAGTGCTAGAAGAAGAATTACATAGAATGTTTGATACTAAATCTTTATATGATGAGTATGAATTCCTTATATGATGAGCATGATATGCAAAGCCACAAGCTTGGGGAAGCTATGTTTGATGAATATGATATATTTTGTCCCCCAAGTTTTGATGAGAAAATTTATTATGATGAAAGCATGCCTCCTACTTATGATGATTATATTGATGGAAGTGGATTTGGAGAGGTCATGACTTTATTTAGTGATGAATCCACCATTTCGGAAGAGGTTCCAATTGATTATGAGAACAAAGTTGCTATCTATGATGATTATTGTGATGACTTGTATGCTACTAAGAATAATGATAACCATGAAACTTGACATCATGATTTTAGTTTTGAATTGGATTATGCCTCACATGATAATTATTTTGTTGAGTTTGCTCCCACTACTATTCATGAGAAGAATTTTGCTTGTGAGGAGAGTAGTAAATTTTCTATGCAAGTAGATCATGAAAAGAATGCTTTAGGTGCTGGTTATATTGTTGAATTCATTCATGATGCTACTGAAAATTATTATGAGGGAGGAACATATGCTTGTAGGAATTGCAATAATATCAAGTTTCCTCCCTATGTATTGAAAATCGTGAAGCTATGCTCATTCTGCCTTCCTATGCTAGTTGATTATTATTCTCATAAGGTGTTTGCTCACAAAATCCCTATGCATAGGAAGAGAGTTAGACTTAAATGTGCTAGTCATATGCTTCATGTTGCTCCCGTTATGTTTCAATTCTTATCTTTTTTGTGAGCATCATTGTCATCATCATGCCTAGCTAGAAAGGCATTAAAGAAAAGCACTTGTTGGGAGACAACCCAATATTTAACTTTACTGTTTTTGTGTATGCACATGATTATGCTACTGTAGTAATCATGTTTTATAGGTTTTGTTTCAATAAAGTGCCAATGAAGACCTTTAGGATAGCTTACGGTGATAGTTGTGTTGATCCTGCTGAGAATCAGAAACTTTTGTACTCAGTAAATTAGTTTCGATAATTCACGGAAAGGTGCTTCTGATATGATTCTTTTTGATCTGGATTGGTACACAAATGTCTTAGTACTTCCTAATTTGGTAGGATTTTTGGAGTTCCAGAAGTGTACGTTTGATACATATTACTACAGACTGTTCTGTTTTTGACAGATTCTGTTTTCTATTTTTTGTTTGCTTATTTTCATGAATCTATGAGTAGTATCGGAGGGTATGAAATATAGAGAAGTTGGAATACTGTAGATATTACACCAATATGAATTTAGAATGAGTTCATTACAGTACCTAAGTGGTGGTTTTATTTCCTTATACTAACAGAGCTTACGAGTTTTTTGTTGAGTTTTGTGTTGTGAAGTTTTCAAGTTTTGGGTAAAGATTTGATGGACTATGGAATAAGTAGTGGCAAAATCCTAAGCTTGGGGATGCCCATGGCA
Source organism: Triticum dicoccoides (assembly GCF_002162155.2). Lineage (NCBI taxonomy): Eukaryota > Viridiplantae > Streptophyta > Magnoliopsida > Poales > Poaceae > Triticum > Triticum dicoccoides. The sequence continues at coordinate 313,207,554 of NC_041387.1, read as the reverse complement.
CCCCAAGATATTCAAGAATATCCAAAAGCCTAAGCTTGGGGATGCCCCGGGAAGGCATCCCCTCTTTCGTCTTCGTTTATCGGTAACTTTACTTGGAGCTATATTTTTATTCACCACATGATATGTGTTTTGCTTGGAGCGTCATTTTCTTTTGTTAGTATTTGCTTGATGTTATTTAGGATAATGTTTTGCATCTTCATTTTCAATAAAAATGTCAAGGATAGCCTTTACCTTGCTTATTTTGCTAGTATACATGTTGCTGTTTGAAAACAGAAAGATTACCGCTGTTGCAAAAATTCCCTAGAAAAGTCAGAGAATGGTATAATGTTGAAACCTTTTGCATAATAAGCTATGATAAATTTACTACCGTGGGAATTTTCTCTCATAATTTCTGGAGTTAGGGAAGTATTGATACTCTTGCATCCTTTACAGACTGTCTGTTTTGGCAGATTGCTGTTATGTTTGCATTGTTTGCATATGTTTGCTTGTTTAATGATTCTATTTGAGGATAGGAGAATTAAATATGCACAGTCATTTAGTATGCAATGTTGAATAATAATTTTAGTGATTTGTTACAGTAGAAAATGATAAGTTTTTGCATTGGTTTATACTAACTTATCTCACGAGTTCATGTTGAGTTTTATGTGGATGAAGTTCTTGATAAAAAGAGAAACCATGATATGAGAGGAATTAAGGAGACACAAAAGTTCAAGATTGGGGATGCCCAAGGCACCCCAAGATAATATTTCAAGAAGTCTCAAGCATATAATCTTGGGGATGCCCCGATAGGCATCCCACCTTTCTCCTTCAACAACTATCGGTTAGTATCGGTTGAACCTAAGTTTTTGCTTCTTCACATGACTTGTGCTATCCTTGCAATGTCATTTTATTTTGTTTTGCTTGCTGTTTGAATACAATACCAAGATCTGAAATTCTTAAATGAGAGAGAGTCTTCAAATAGTTACATAATTATTTAGCTACTCATTGATCTTCACTCATATCTTTTTGGAGTAGTTTGTCATTTACTCGTGTGCTTCACTTATATCCTATGAGTAAATGGTTGAATGAGTTGAATGTCATAAATCTGAAATTATATATGTTTCATTTGCTTATTCCATGGAGAGTAATGACTTCACATCTAAGAAGTAGAGGTTGTAAATTTAGTAAAGGTTAGCAAGCATTGTATTGGTCATTTGAACAATTCATGAAAGAATATTGAAGGAAGAGAGATTCATGCTAAAGAGTTGATGTTGGAAAAGGAAGACAACGTAATGGATTATGTTTTCTCACATCTCAGTTAAATTATATTGTCATGGATCATTCAAACATGTTGAGCTTGCCTTTCCCCCTCATGCTAGCCAAAATTCCTTGCACTAAGTAGAGATACTACTTGTGCTTCCAAATATCCTTAAACCCAGCTTTGCCATGAGAGTGCACCATACCTACCTATGGATTGAGTAAGATCCTTCAAGTAAGTTGTCATCGGTGTAGGCAATAAAAATTGCTCTCTAAATATGTATGATCTATTAGTGTGAAGAAAATAAGCTTTATACGATCTTGTTATGGAAGCAATAAAAGCGACATACTACATAATAAAGGTCCATATAGAAGTGACAATATAAAGTGACATTCTTTTGCATTAAGATTGTCGGTGTACTAGAGTAGGGGTACCCTAGTATCCCGAACTTGTGCACGGGCAGTTGCAGTACCCCGCGGCAAGGCTTGCCGGGCGACCGCCAAGATCCTCCGTGGTTCCTTTGGAGCCATTCAAGAACAAAGTATTCAAGCCAAGGAGACAAGGCCCCGGCAAGAGGAGCTTGCCGGGAAGGCCAACCAAGGCATCCCAAGGAACTTGCCGCGACGCGCCACGCGTCCCGGCAAGGCAACAAGGCCCCGGCAAGAGGAGCTTGCTGGGAAGACCAACCAAGGCATCTCGAGGCCTGGTGAGCGACAAGCTTCCGGGCGCGACAAGACGACGACCGCGGCAAGGCGCTTGCCGCGGCAAGTAACCACTCTGTACCCACGCTCCAGCACATCCACTAACGTGTCGCTCTGGGGGCCTTTCCAGGCGCGCGTGGCATGAGGCTGTGCAGCCAGCGGTGCGCGGTGGCATGCGACGCTGACAAGATCGCCATTGTGGCGAACGGTGGCGTCCCTGACGGTCCCTTTTTGCACTATTTGGGCGACATAGACGGGCATTTAATGCCTTTGTCCCCTGCCGTCAGGGTTAGGTAGGATACACTGTGCAAGTAGGTGTACCAACCGCAACACCTTTTACGCTTTTACCCTTCTCTCCGTTGCCACCTGTCGGTGACCCCTTGAGCATATAAAAGGAGGCCCATGCGCAACGTAGAGGAGGTTCAATTCATTCGGAAGCCAGAAAAACACTTAGCTCTCTCGAGCAAGAACACAATATAATCAGACAAGCAGCAGTAGGGGTATTATCTCTCCGGAGAGCTCCGAAGTTGGGTAAACTGCTCGTGTGCTTCGCCACGATCCGCTCTTCGTGTGATCTCGCCCCCCCCCCCCCGCCGAACCGAAAGGGGCCACAGTCCGCCGGCCCCATAGGTGTTCACGGATCAGTTTCCCCGACATCTCTGGCGCGCCAGGTAGGGGGCGTCGAGATTGCGTGAACCTGATCCGGCGTTCACACGAGCTAGATCTTCATTTTCTTCATCGACATGCCACCGAAGAAGAAGACTTCGGCGGCAACTGCTCCGTCCACGTCATTTCCACCACCACCGGAGCAAACGGGTGGTGGGGTAGGCGCCGGCGGAAGAACAGACGTCGACGAGGAAGCTCACGATGCTGCCAGGTCCAAGGACAAGGCTGCGCAGACCTCGGCGTCCGTACATGTACCGCGCCCATCTTAGGAGGCGCAGGACCGACAGCGTCATGGTATTCGCAGTACCATACATTCGTTGGGACAAGATCGAGCTGGTGGATCTCGGGTGCTCAAGACCAGCATGCACGCCAACGTGCTGGCACGAGCGAGACACGGCCGCTTGGACGGGATGCTGCTCCTTCTAACATAGTTAGAAGTCCGAGCATATCCCGCTCCTCGCACCGTTCGCCACTGCCGCCCACCACTCCAGCAGAAGCTTTGGCGCGAGCTCAGCTGCTCCTGGATTACCCTCCAGTGGAAGACAAGATCAACCAATGGAGGGCCACCATTCAGAGTCTCATCGGCTTCGCCAACGGCGACACTCCGCGGCAGCCAACTGCATCGCAGCCGCGGCGGGACTGCCAGGCACGAGCCGGTGGTGACGAAACCTGTGGGGGTGCAACCACGATGCACTCTCCACCCCGAAGGCCAAGATCGCCAACTCGTCGGATCCACCTCGACAGCGACTCCACCGCATCGTCAGATCCAAGAGCTCGTCGCCATCAGCGCCAAGTCCTTCACGAACGACAGCAAGAAGACGCTCGTACTCGCATCAAGCGCCGAAGAGAAGCGCGACGTCAATCCGACAAGCGCGTTGGGCCCTCTGTTGACATGCATGCGCCAGGGGAACCAGGCGACTTGCCGTACGCGGTAGGTTGCCCTACGTTCACTCGTGAGCTGCGGCAGGTCCAGTGGCCCAGTACGAAGAATTTCAAGCCAGACGTACCGGAGAAGTACGACGGCAAGACGCATCCGTCGGAGTTCCTCAGCATCTACACCATCGCGGTGCATGCTGCCGGAGGACGGGACGACAAGATCCTTGCCAACTACTTCCCGCTGGTGCTCAAGCCCAATGTCAGATCCTGGCTCATGCACTTGCCGGACAACTCCATATCCTCCTGGGCTGATCTGTGCCATCAGTTGTTCGGCGCCTTTACAGGCGGCCACAAGCCTCATGGCCAAGAGAGCGACCTTCATCTGCTCGCCCAGAAGGAAGGAGATCCCCTGCGCAAGTACATTCAAAGATTCAGCCGCGTACAGCACAACATCCCAGATGTCCACCCTGCCGCGGTAATCAGCGTGTTCCATCAGAACATGTGGAACCGCAGGATGCGGGAGGAGATGATGATGTGCAAGATCAGAGATGTCAGTGAGCTATATGCCCTGGCCGACAAGTGTGCACGTGCTGAGGAAGGGAGGAAACTCCCCGGAGAGAACACAAGAGCAGAAGGATCTGATAGTGAGGACACTGCCCCGGCAAGGAAGAACCAGCGGCGGAACAACAGGAAGAAGAAAGGCAAAGTGTGCTAGTTGTTGAGCAATCCGGCAAGAAAGCCGAAGCTGGTAGCTCCGGCAAGGAGGTTGCCGCAGCTGTGGCGGTCGCGGACAAGCAGGACAGCACCAGCAAGCAGTATTGCAAGATCCACCGCACCAAGGGCCATGACCTCCAGAGCTGCAACAAGGTCGAGGAGTTTGTTGAGCAGCAAAAGGCTGAATACGAGCGGCGTGACAAGGAGAAGGCCCAGGAAGGTGCTGGGGGAGCCAGCAAGAAACGTCCCGGCCGAGGAGGACGCCGCGGCAAGGCCAAGCAGCGGCAAGGAGACAGACCTCCCCGCGGCCGCGGCAAGGATGAAGACGACGATGACGATGAAGATATGGATGAAGATGAGACCGATGAGCAGGAGTTCCAGAAAGCCGCAGAGGTCCTATGCGTTGACGGTGGTGCTTCCCTGCATACTTCGCACCGCCAGCTCAAGCAATGGGTGCGGGAAGTCAATGCGGCAGAACCACCCGTCGAGTCACGCAAGCCTCTGAGATGGTCCAGCACGCCTATCATCTTTGATATTGAGGATCACCCTGATCGCATAACTGCGGTCGGATGCTTGCCGATGTTGGTTTCACCAACTATCCGCAACCTCAAGGTCACTAAGATGATAGTTGACGGCGGGGCCGGCTTGAACTTGATCTCCTCTGCAGTACTCCAAAAACTCCAGATCCCTGATGGCGAGCTCGAAGAGACCGGCACATTCCAAGGAATCAATCCGGGGAGGAGCAAGCCGAAGGGAAAGATCACATTGCCTGTGACATTTGGCAGCGAGTTAAACTTCAGGACTGAGAGGGTCACTTTTGACGTTGCTGACTTTCCATTGCCTTACAATGGGATACTTGGCCGTCCAGCACTCGCCAAGTTCATGGCAGCCTCTCATTATGCATACAACGTACTGAAGATGCCAGGCCCGATAAGTGTCATCTCTGTCCCCGGCGATAAGAAGGATGCCCTTATCTGCACCGACAAGATTTACCAGGAAGCAGCAGCCGCAACAGATCGCAACTAACTTGCCGCTGAAGCTCCCGGGGGGAAGAAGAGGACCAAGTCCGGCAAGAGCTCTGATGCCCACTCTGGCAAGCGCACCTCTTCGGAGTGCTGCGCTACCGTCGAGGACGCACCATCAAGCTCCACCGGCAAGTGTAAGAAGACAATGGCAGCTCCACCAGAGACCAGGAAGGTGTCCGCCAAGGAGGACGGCACTGGTGGTACCTTCACCATCAGTGCCACTCTCGACCCTAAATAGGAAAGCGTGCTCGTTGCTTTCCCGCGGGCGAACATCGACATGTTTGCATGGCAACCGTCTGACATCCCCGGTGTTCCCAGGAAAGTAATCGAGCACCATCTTGCCATCTGTCCTCATGCGCGGCCCGTCAAGCAGAAAGTCAGGAAACAGGCATTGGAGCACCAAGAATTCATTGCAAAAGAGATCAAGAAATTGGAAGCAGCAGGCCTTGTCAGAGGAGTGCTCCATCCTACGTGGTTGGCCAATCCTGTAGTCATGCGTAAGGCAAACGGGAAATGGAGGCTTTGTATTGACTTTACCGATGTTAATAAAGCTTGCCCCAAAGACCGATTTCCCTTGCCGCGCATCGACCAGATTGTTGACTCCACGGCCGGATGTGACTTGCTTTCATTTCTTGATGCATACTCAGGATATCATCAGATCTTCATGGCAGAAGAGGATGAGGAGAAAACCGCATTCATTACCCCATGTGGCACATACTGTTTCGTACGGATGCCTTTCAGTTTGAAGAATGCTGGTTCAACATTTGCAAGGGTAGTCCATGACGCTTTTGAACCGCAAATGCACAGAAATGTGGAAGCCTACATGGATGACATAGTGGTCAAGAGCAAGGACAAAGCGACCCTAATTCAAGATTTAGACGAAACCTTCGCAAACTTGCGCAAGATCAACCTCAAGCTTAACCCCGAGAAGTGCGTGTTTGGAGTCCCCTCCGGCAAGCTTCTCGGGTTCTTCGTGTCTCAGCGGGGAATTGAGGCCAATCCCGACAAGATCAAGGCCATTGAGCAGATTGAAAAACCAAAGCGTGTCAAGGATGTACGAAGACTTGCCGGTTGTATAGCTGCTCTCAGCAGGTTTATCTCTAGGTCTGCCGAGCGCGCCCTGCCATTTTTCAAAATTTTGAAAAAGGAAGGTCCAATGAAATGGACTCCGGAAGCGGAGGCTGCGCTGCAGGACTTGAAGAGATACATGTCCTCCACTCCAACACTTGTCGCACCTAAGCCACAAGAGAAGTTGTTGCTATATATAGCGGCAACCAATCAAGTGGTTAGTGCTGCGTTAGTAGCAGAGAGGGAGGCGGACGATGAGCCAGCAACCACGGCGGATACATCCGGCGACAAGCAGAGGACTTCATCGGCAAGCTCTGGTCCCGACAAGGATGGATCTGCGCAGGAACATGAGAAGGTGCAGAAGAGAATGGTGCAGCGCCCAGTTTACTTTGTCAGCTCCCTTCTGCACGGGGCTAGGTCAAGGTACTCTGGTGTGCAGAAACTGCTTTTCGGCCTCCTCATGGCCTCGATAAAGCTGCGCCATTACTTCCAAGCACATGAGATCACAGTTGTCACTCGCTTTCCGCTGAAAAGGATACTGCAAAATCCAGAAGCGACAGGCAGGATTGTCGAGTGGGCGCTGGAACTGTCAAGCTTTGGCCTCAAGTTTGAAAGCACTTCAACTATCCAAAGCAGAGCATTGGCAGAGTTCATAGCAGAATGGACGCCAACACCAGATGAAGAAATTCAAGAGACGTGCATCCCCGTCAAGGAAGCAAGCAAAGAGTGGCTGATGTACTTTGATGGTGCCTTCTCGCTGCAAGGCGCCGGTGCAGGCGTGCTACTTGTTGCACCCACCGGAGAGCACCTCAAGTACGTAGTCCAGATGCACTTTCCCAAGGAGCAAGCAACGAACAATACTGCAGAGTATGAAGGATTGCTTGCCGGTCTCAGGATCGCAGCAGAGCTTGGGATCAAGAAACTCATTGTTAGGGGTGACTCACAGCTTGTCGTCCGCCAAGTGAACAAGAACTATCAGAGTAAGTTGATGGAAGCATATGTTGATGAAGTGAGGAAGCTAGAAGAGCACTTTGACGGCCTGCAGATGGAACATGTTCCAAGAGCTCAGAATGACATAGCTGATGGCCTGTCGAAGTGCGCCGCACTGAAGTTACCTGTGGAACCAGGGATCTTTGTGTTCAAACTGAATCACCCGTCTGTAACACCATCAACTGGACAGAGCAAGAAGAGAAAATTGATTTCTGGTGACTATTTTCCGGTAGAGCTCCCTGAAGCCGCCACCAAGAAAGTCCCCAAGATCAACACCAAGGGTGCTGAGGAGCGGTCTGCTCCGGCAAGCCTTATGGTTTGTTCCGTCGTAGCAGACGCTCCCGACAAGTTTTGCTCCGGCAAGCTTGCCGGGGAACATCAAGCTCCGGCAGGGCCACAAGTTCTTGCCGTAGAAGCGGATGTTCCCGCAGCAGCAGATGTGCCTTTAATCCTTGTTGTCGAGCCACAAGCTCCAGCATGGGCACAGCACATTGTCCATTTCGTTCAGATAGGAGAACTTCCCGAAGAGCAAGAAGAAGCGGAAAAAGTAGCCCGGCAGTCAAGTATGTACCAGTTTGTCGACAGTACACTGTACAGAAGAAGACTCAACGGTGTGAAATTGAAGTGTATTTGCCGGGAAGACGGACAAAAGCTGTTGGCAGAGATACATGGAGGCATATGTGGTCACCACATTGGCGCAAGAGCACTTGCCGGCAAAGCTTTCCGGCAAGGTTTCTTTTGGCTGACAGCCCTCCAGGATGCAACTGCACAAGTAACCAAGTGTGAAGCGTGCCAGTTCCACTCCAAACAGATACACCAGCCAGCTCAAGCTCTCCAGACGATCCCTTTATCCTGGCCATTTTCGGTCTGGGAGCTCGATATCCTCGGCCCCTTTCCCCGAGCTGTCGGGGGCTTTGAGTACTTGTATGTTGCGATCGACAAGTTCACAAAGTGGCCGGAAGTGGAACCAGTGAGGAAGGTGACAGCACAGTCATCAGTCAAGTTCTTCAGGTCGATTGTTTGCCGTTTCGGGATCCCTAACAGGATTATCACCGACAACGGCACGCAATTCACGAGCCGCACCTTCATGCAGTACATCCAAGATCTTGGCACCAAGGTCTGCTTCGCTTCTGTTGCTCATTCGAGAAGCAACGGTCAAGCGGAGAGGGGCAAATGCTGAAGTGCTGCGCGGGCTCAAGACCAGGACTTTCGATAGGCTGCACAGGTGCGGAAGGAACTGGATCGAGGAGCTGCCGGTGGTTCTTTGGTCGATCAGGATGATGCCAAATCGAGCCACTGGCGAGACACCTTTCGCTCTAGTCTATGGAGCAGAGGCAGTTCTCCCCACGGAACTCGTATACGGGTCGCCTCGAGTGCTCGCTTATGATGAGTTTGAGCAAGAGCAGCTGTGACAAGATGACGCGCTGCTCCTTGAGGAGGACCGTCTTCAAGATGTTGTACGAGCTGCTCGATACCAGCAAGCTTTGCGCCGCTACCATAGCTGCAAAGTTAATGCCAGAAGATTCGAGGAAGGCGACCTTGTTCTTCGGCGCGTTCAGTCCGCCAAGAATTCCAACAAGTTGACGCCGAAGTGGGAAGGCCCTTACCGGGTGAAACGAGTCACTAGGCCTGGGGCTGTCCACCTTGAGACCGAAGATGGCACTCTGGTGAGCAACTCCTGGAACATTGAGCATCTTCGTAAGTTTTACCCGTAGGGCGCGGTTGCCGGAACCCGTCCCGGCAACCACCTTTTGTACAAGTCTTGCCGATGTTGCATGTAATCCTTTGTACAAAGCCGGGCGCAGATCCCGTGCATAAGTAAAGCTCATGCGCTCCGCACATCTTGTCAAATTCATGCTTTTTACTTTATATTTGCATGCGTTATTTGACACTTTGTGCAGCACCTACCCCCGGTAAGCAATAACGAGCCATAAGGCTCCATGCCTTTATTTTCTCTTCTTTCTCTTTCTCAAAAAGGAAAGGAAATTTCCCTCGCACCAAGTTTGCCGGGGGGAATGAAGAAGATAACGGTGTGGACCAGGCATCGTTCAAGGAAGTTTCGCCTTACCGGGAAGCAAACGACAGAAAAGCTAAGTTGCCAAAGTTTGAGCAATCAGTTTTTAAATTTTTAAGTTATCTTCCTCGAACGACCGTACTTTGTATGGAAAACCTGTGCACGAAGGAACCAACTCGTAGCTAGTTGCGCCCTTACTTTGTTTCGAGTCTGCTCAACAACTTAAGTCTGCTGCAGCTAGTCGCGACAAGGTTTATTGTCGGAAGCGGCACCGCCAGCAGGCTACTGACGTCCTGCACTCAGCGCTTGTGGCTTGGGTGCCTACGCCGACAAGTTCCCTAAAACCGCAGGGTAAAAACATACAAAGGAAGGAATCAAGTAAAGGAAATAACATAGCAAATCTCTACCCAAAACAGAGTTATATTACAAGATAACTTGTCGCAGCTCTAACAGAATGTTCTCATGACATGACCAGCAGCGACAAAGAAAAAGAAAAGAAGGGCGGCCTAATCTACGCAGTCGCCCTCAACCCTCTTGATCTCGCTCACCTTGTCCACAATGGGTGCGACAAGGGCCTTGAGCGCATCCCGATCAGCATCCGGCGGCAAGGATTTGAGGACGTTGGTGAAGTTGAGGCCTGGATTGCGGAAGGCCACCTTCATCAGCACCTTCTGGAGAGCTCCTGCGCAGATGCTGCGCGACTCGTCGGCCAGCTGCTTTGGGATCCTCTCCCGGAGTCGTTGGAGGGCCGTCCCCACGCCTTTGAAGAACAGGCTGAGCTTGGCGCTGGGTTGAAGATGCTCGTCGGAGGGGTACCCAAAATCCTCCATCCCCAGCTGCGCCAACTCCCCGTCAATGGCAGTGGCAGCATCCACAAGACCTTCAGTCCAATGCTCCACTGTCTCCCTGAAGGCGTCGTGGGCGGCAGCAGCATTCGCCAGCAGCGCCTCGTCGGCCTTGACCTTCTCCGACAAGGTCACCTCTCACTCCCTGGTGACGTCCAGCGTCTGAGTCAACGTGGCCAGCTTCAACTCCAGGTCTGCATTTGAATCCTTGGCGGCGCTGAGCTCTTTGCCCCTCTCAGCGAGAAGACCCTGCAGCTCACCATGAGCGGCAGCGTCCTTCTCGCGCTCGCGCTTAAGCATGGCAAGCTCCTCGCCGCTCGCCTTGAGATCTGCCTCCAGCTGCGCCACCTTCACCTCCAGCTCCTTCTTGGCGGCCTCAGCAGCTGCGGCAGCATCCCTTGCCTCCTTGACAACCCCGCCAATTGCTTGCTCCCGTGCGGCAAGTTCCTCCTCGTGGCTGTCAAGGGTCACCTTGCGCTGAGCCAACTCTCCTTCTTGCGCAAATAAATTTTCAGCGACAAGCCGTTGCTTCTCTTCAGCCTCAGCCTTCTCGAGGAGGAAGGCTTTCCGCTCCTTGAGAAGTTGCTCCCGCTCCTCCGCCAAGGACCGGAGAGTTTCCTGCCTAAGGCCCCGGAGCTCCTCTGCGCGCTTCTCAATGTCAACCCCCACCTTCGCAACGAGCGCCTCTCGGGACGCCAGTTTGGCTTGGTGTGCGCGGTAAAGAGACAGCAGCTTCCGCAGCAGCCGCTCCTCCTCAGACTCGTCACTGCTGCTGCTTGGCGCGTCGACAAGCGCCAGCCCAGCAGAGGCGAGCACCTCTTCGTCGAAGGTTTCTCCTTCGACCGGCGCCCTAGAGCTCGACGCCCAGGGGAGCTTGATGAAGATGCCATCGCTGGCCTTCAGGTAGGCGCCGGGCTGTGGCTCTTCGGAGCCTGGCTCTGCAACAGCGGCGGAGGGATCGGCGGTCGGTGAAGCGCCTGGCGCTCCTGCGGCCTCGGGGCCGTCAGTGCGATCGCCGGATCCCTCGCCTGCTTCTGCGGCGGCAGCCTTGGCGGCCTCCTCACCGGCGGGATCATCAGCACCGGCCTTTTCTTCAGTGGTGGCGGCGTCGTTGTTGTTGCCGCGCGTGTTCTCCTCGCCGGCGTCCTCGGTGTCCATTGGCTTCGCAGCAGATGGATCTGAGGAATGAAAAAGGGAGAAAAGTCAAGCAAAAATCTAGAAAAGAAAATCAGAAGAAGAAGAACCCAAGGAAAGTTTCCAGGCAAGAAGATTACCTGTGCTAGGATATGCGGTTGCGGTCTCAACCGCCGGAGGATCAATGGTGCCTTCCCTTGCCGGAGAACTATCCCTTGCCGGAGAGTTCTCCCTTGCCGGAGAGCGCTCCCTTGCCGGGGACTCCTCCCTTGGCGGCGTAGTCGAAGCAGATGGCACTTCGGGAGCAGCTTCCGGGCATTCCTGGTGGGGCTGTTCTGCTCCTACACAAATCAACAGTCAAGATATCAGTAGAGAAAAGAGCACCCATGCGCGCCTGACAGCAGGAAGTAAACTATAAACTTACGCTGGGGGCTGCGCTGGGGGCTGCTTTGGGGAGTAGTTGGCGGGTCCGTCAAGGTGGTCTCAGACACACCCCCTGCTGACACGGTGGGATCATCTTCGATGACAATCACCGGGGCCTTGGCTCTCTTCGCCGCTCTCTGGGCCAGCGTCCTGAAAAGGAATGGATTCAGATCGAAGCAAGTCAGATACAAGACGAAAACAACAAGATAGCAAGAATTGAAGAACTACGAGGACAGCAAGGGGATCTTACTCTTCTTCTTCGTCGTCGGAGCTGAGCGCGGAGAGACCGAAGTCCGGCTCGCCTCCGGTGTGGTGAGGCGGAGGAGTAGGCTCCCTAGCCCGCTTGGCAGGAGCATCAGCGGTGGACCGGGAAGACCCCGCTCCAGTTGCCGCAGCGGCGTGAGGCGCTCCCGCGGCAACGGTGCTTGCCGCGGTAGAGCGTGTCGCGCGGCTTGGCGGCTGTTGACCCGTCGGCCGCCCCGCTACGTCCGCGGCCTTGCGAAGACGCCTCCTTGCCGGAGCCGGGGGCTCCGCCTGCGGCAAGCTGTCTGAAGGTTCGGGCTCTTCCTCGCCGGGCTCGCTCGGCTCAGCTTCAGGGCTGGCAAGATCTTCCTCGCTGGCAAACTCCTCGCGCTCGGCAAGGCTTGCCGCCACTGCTGCCTCTGCCTCCTCCACGGTGAACCCGAACACGCCCGCGGCAGCAGCTGCTGCCGCCTCTTCCAGCCTGGTGGCGATGCGCTGCATCTCCGCATCGGTGGTGTCGCGGGTGAGGCTCTTCTGTTCGTCAGCGCGGACCGGCACTTCTACCAAGTCGTCGAAGAACGCTCGCACGACGTCATCCGTAGGTTCTTGCCAAGTTGGGGCGATTCCGTGAGAGTCACACAACGCCATCATCGCGCGGATGCGGTCAAGTGAAGAATTGTTGCACAGCGGAACGACATTCCGCGGCAACACAAATGGGTGCTGGGGGTCGCGCTTGAACAGCTCCAAAAGCATCGCGTCCAATTCCAAGACCGTGAAGTTGAAATTGAGGCCCGGGCGCAGCCTCATGATATCCGCCGAGTTCTTGAACTCCCAGGCGGGTCTCCCCCTCTCCTGCAGGGGAGCGATACGGCGGCGAAGGAAATCTGCGCCTACAGCGACTATAGTGAGCCCGGCAAGCCTGAGGCGAAGGTTGCGGGTGACGGCAATCTTCAGCCTATCATCTTCCGGGCCCACGTTGCTCCAATCATTGCCGCGTACTATTGGGGCTTGGCGCACGGTAGTGAATGGCTGCGGCTCCTCCTCGATGATCCAGCACCACTCAGCTCTCCACTCCTCCCATTTGCTGCGGAGCTCTCCCTCCAGATAGGCTTCCTTCTTGCTGACCCTCGAGATCCAAGCGATCCCTCCGGCAAGGGGCTCTCCTCTCTCGACTCGAGGCATGAAGAAGTGTCAGAAAAGGGCTACGTTCGGGTGGACTCCGACAAAGTTTTCGCACAGATGTGCGAAAATTGCCATGGTCAGAACGGCGTTGGGGGTGAAGTCAAGGAGGCGGAACACGTAGGTGTTCATAATGTCGCAGAAGAATTCAGAGAAAGGTGGGCAGAGCCCGCAGTAGAAGAACAGCACGAAAAAGGGGTACCCGTTCGGAGCCAGTCTCGAAGCGGTGGCCGGGAGTACCCTTGTGCGCGGATGCGCTCGCGTCTCCGTCGACCAGAAGAGGTAGTAGTACTCCCTCAGCTCCTTCGCACCGAGCTGAGGGGAGAAGAGGGCCTGCTCCTTCTGCAGCGCCGCGAGCCGCTGCGCCTCGGCCGATTTCACACCCTTCCCCTTGTAGGCTTCTGGAGCCATGGCGGAGGTGGTGGAGGAAGTTGGCGGCGTTGGTGATGTTGGTGGCAATGGGGGGCGGAGCGCTGCTCTCCTTCGGCTTCGGGAAGAAGGGGGGAGCGGCGGAGATTTGTGAGGATGGAGTAGCAACCGGCGAAGTGGAGGAACTGCCCCTGTTTCCCCTGCTTATAAAGAGGGAGGGGGCGGACGTTTCGCCCTTCCGAATAAAGAAACCACCCACGATCTCTCCCACGATGCCGCAATCAACGCGTGTCGTTCGGGGAGGGTGCGGTGGATACGGAGCAAGATTCGGCGTAGCCCAGGCCGCGTGTGCCCGTGCCCTATTTTGGGCCTGGCCCAACAGCGCTCGGCACCTTGTGTGGCCCAGGCCCGGGGGCTCCTGTCGGTGTACTAGAGTAGGGGTACCCTAGTATCCCGAACTTGTGCACGGGCAGTTGCAGCACCCCGCGGCAAGGCTTGCCGGGCGACCGCCAAGATCCTCCGTGGTTCCTTTGGAGCCATTCAAGAACAAAGTATTCAAGCCAAGGAGACAAGGCCCCGGCAAGAGGAGCTTGCCAGGAAGGCCAACCAAGGCATCCCAAGGAACTTGCCGCGACGCGCCACGCGTCCCGGCAAGGCAACAAGGCCCCGGCAAGAGGAGCTTGCCAGAAAGAACAACCAAGGCATCTCGAGGCCTGGTGAGCGACAAGCTTCCAGGCGCGACAAGACGACGACCGCGGCAAGGCGCTTGCCGCGGCAAGTAACCACTCTGTCCCCATGCTCCAGCACATCCACTAACGTGTCGCTCTGGGGGCCTTTCCAGGCGCGCGTGGCGTGAGGCTGTGTAGCCAGCGGTGCACGGTGGCATGCGGCGCTGACAAGATCGCCATCGTGGCGAATGGTGGCGTCCCTGACGGTCCCTTTCTGCACTGTTTGGGCGACACAGACGGGCATTTAATGCCTTTGTCCCCTGTCGCCAGGGTTAGGTAGGATACACTGTGCAAGTAGGTGTACCAACCGTAACACTTTTTATGCTTTTACCCTTCTCTGCGTTGCCACCTGTCGGTGACCCCTTGAGCATATAAAAGGAGGCCCATGCACAATGTAGAGGAGGTTCGATTCATTCGGAAGCCAGAAAAACACTTAGCTCTCTCGAGCAAGAACACAATATAATCAGACAAGCAGTAGTAGGGGTATTATCTCTCCGGAGAGCTCTGAAGCTGGGTAAACTGCTCGTGAGCTTCGCCTAGATCCGCTCTTCGTGCGATCTCCGCCCCCCGCCGAACCGAAAGGGGCCACGGTCCGCCGGCCCCATAGGTGTTCGCGGATCAGTTTCCCCGACAAAGATTTTGTCCATCCTACCATAAAAGCGCATGACAACCTCTGCTTCCCTCTGGGAAGGGCCTATCTTTTACTTTATGCAAGAGTCAAGGTGATCTTCACCTTTCCCTTTTTCATTTTATCCTTTGGCAAGCACCTCGTGTTGGAAAGATCCTGATATATATATCCAATTGGATGTAAGTTAGCATGAACTATTATTGTTGACATCACCCAAAGGTGAATACGTTGGGAGGCAACACTATAAGCCCCTATCTTTCTCAGTGTCCGATTTAAACTCCATAACCATTAGTATTGCATGAGCGTTAGCAATTGTAGAAGACTATATGATAGTTGAGTATGTGGAGTTTGCTAAATCAAAGCTCTGACATAGACCCTTCCTGAAAATAAGATGAATTGTAATTGTTTGATGACTAAGAATGAAGTTTGCTAGTTTTCAAGAAAGTTTATGGTCTATGCTTTAACATGTGAATAGCTTGTTACTTGATATTGAGAAGTTTTATGAGATGAACTACTATTATGACATATAATCATGCTCGAAAAGGTGATTTAAATTATCATTCATCAAACTTGTGCACCTGCTAGCATCCACACTTCATAAATTCTTTCTTTTATCATTTACCTACTCGAGGACGAGCAGGAATTAAGCTTGGGGATGTTGATACGTCTGCAACGTATCTATAATTTATGAAGCATTCATGCTATTTTATTATCTGTTTTGAGTGATTATGGGATTTACTTTACACTTTTATATCATTTTTGAGACTAACCTACTAACCGGAGGCCCAGCCCATATTGCTGTTTTCTTGCCTATTTCAGTGTTTCAAAGAAAAGGAATATCAAACAGAGTCCAAACGGAATGAAACCTTCGGGAGCGTGATTTTTGGAACGAATATGATCCAGTAGACTTGGAGTTGAAGGCAAGGAAGCTTCAAGGTGGCCACGAGGGTGGGGGGCGCGCCCACCCCCCCTGGGCGCGCCCCCTATCTCGTGGGCCCCTCGAGGCTCCCCCGACCGACTTCTTTCGCCTATATATTCCCATATACCCTAAAAACATTGAAGGACAAGATAGATCGCGAGTTCCGCCACCGCAAGCCTCTGTAGCCACCAAAAACTTCTCGGGAGCCCATTCCGGCACCCTGCCAGAGGGGGAATCCATCACCGGTGGCCATGTTCATCATCCCGGCGCTCTCCATGATGAGGAGGGAGTAGTTCACCCTCGGGGATGAAGGTATGTACCAGTAGCTATGTGTTTGATCTCTCTCTCTCTCGTGTTCTTTAGGTGATACAATCTTGATGTATTGCAAGCTTTGCTATTATAGTTGGATCTTATGATGTTTCTCCCCCTCTACTCCCTTGTGATGAATTGAGTTTTCCTCTTGAAGTTATCTTATCAGATTGAGTCTTTAAGGTTTTGAGAACACTTGATGTATGTCTTGTCGTGCGTATCTGTGGTGACAATGGGATATCATGTGATTCACTTGATGTATGTTTTGGTGATCAACTTGAGGGTTTCGCCCATGAACCTATGCATAGGGGTTGGCACACGTTTTCGACTTGACTCTCCGGTAGAAACTTTGGGGCACTCTTTGAAGTACTTTGTGTTGGTTGAATAGATGAATCTGAGATTGTGTGATGCATATCGTATAATCACGCCCACGGATACTTGAGGTGATAATGGAGTATCTAGGTGACATTAGGGTTTTGGTTGATTTGTGTCTTAAGGTGTTATTCTAGTATGAACTCTATGATAGATCGAACGGAAAGAATAGCTTCATGTTATTTTACTACGGACTCTTGAATAGATAGAACAGAAAGGATAACTTTGAGGTGGTTTTGTACCCTACCATAATCTCTTCGTTTGTTCTCTGCTATTAGTGGCTTTGGAGTGACTCTTTGTTGCATGTTGAGGGATTGTTATATGATCTATCTATGTTATTATTGTTGAGAGAACTTGCACTAGTGAAATTATGAACCCTATGCCTTGTTTCCTACCATTGCAATACCGTTTACGCTCACTTTTATCATTAGTTTCCTTGCTGTTTTTATAATTTCAGATTACAAAAACCTATATCTACTATCCATATTGCACTTGTATCACCATCTCTTCGCCGAACTAGTGCACTTATACAATTTGCCATTGTATTGGGTGTGTTGGGGACACAAGATACTCTTTGTTATTTGGTTGCAGGGTTGCTTGAGAGAGACCATCTTCATCCTACGCCTCCCACGGATTGATAAACCTTAGGTCATCCACTTGAGGGAAATTTGCTACTGTCCTACAAACCTCTACACTTGGAGGCCCAACAACGTCTACAAGAAGAAGGTTGTGTAGTAGACATCAGGCACCGTCGTTGTGTCCCTGTGGACGAAGCTGGAGCAGGAGGCACTGGGGGGGCAACATTAACAATATCCCGACGGGCATAACCCGCAAGCTGTGGATGGAGGAAAGATTCAGTCTCCACCTCTCCACCGCACTAGCGGGTGCAGCCGCAGCAACGACGCCCGCTCTGGCATGAATGGTGACCCTTTAGTCGTACCTGCCACAGGCGCGGTAACGGGGCACGCACCTTATCCGGAGCAAGGCGAGCAAGATGGAGCGCCAAACGGGGTTATCAATCCCCTAGCGTGACCCACTCATAACCATACTGCCTTGGCAACTGGTTTTCAGTGGCAAGAACGTGGCGACGCCTCTACTGGTACTACTAGAAGTCAAGTGACATCGTGGTCCGCCTCGTCAGCCATGCAAATCACAACTACAAAAGCTATGGCACGGGCCCAAATCTGGCTTAGATTCCCAAGGGTAGCTGATCAAATGGATGAATGGAGGGCCACCATCCAAAGTTTGATCGGCTTCACTGAAGCTGGGAAATCGCAGCAGGCAAAGCCATCGTGGTACCCGTGAACAACAACAGCAGCCCGGACTGATGGCCCTGTCGAGGGAACCACACTAACGGTGCAGGACCCTCCACAAAAGCAGGCCCGGAAGCAACAATAGCAAGAGCAGCATGTCCACGAGCCCGACAGAGCATCGATGGCCTCGTTTGACCCATGAGACCATCCGGATCAGCGGCGGGTCCTGGAAGATCGATGGAGGGAAGTGATACGTCTCCAACGTATCTACTTTTCCTAACGCTTTTCCTCTTGTTTTGGACTCTAATTTGCATGATTTGAATGAAACTAACCCCGGACTGATGTTGTTTTCAGCAGAACTACCATGGTGTTGTTTTTGTGCAGAAATAAAAGTTCTTGGAATGGAACGAAACCTTGCGAAGATTTTCTATATCAATAAAGAGAATTTCTGGAGCCAAGGGGTACCTCAGGGGGCACCTGGGTGGGCACAACCCACCAGGGCGCGCCTCCCCCCAGGCACGCCCAGGTGGGTGCCACCCACCTGGTGGCCCCGTTGGCCCTGAAACCGACACTATAAAATCACATTATTCCATAAAAAATCAGGGAGAAAGAATTATCATTTTTCACGAGACGGAGCCGCCGCCGTCTCGTGTTCTTCATCAGGTGGCCAGATCTGGAGTAAGTTTGGGGCTCCGGAGAGGGGGATCTTCGATCTTCGTCATCACCAACACATATCCATCCCCAATTCCATGATGCTCCCCACCGGGAGTGAGTAATTCCTTTGTAGTCTCGCTGGTCGGTAAGGAGTTGGATGAGATTCATCATGTAATCAAGTTAGTTTTGTTAGGGCCTGATCCCTAGTATCCACTATGTTCTGAGATTGATGTTGCTATGACTTTGCCATGCTTAATGCTTGTCACTTTGGGCCCGGGTGCCATGATTTCAGATCTGAACCGTTTATGTTATCACCTTTATATCCATGCTCTAGATCCGATCTTGCAAGTTATAGTCACCTACTATGTGTTATGATCCGGCAACCCGGAGTGACAATAGTCGAGACCACTCCCGGTGATGACTGTAGTTTGAGGAGTTCATGTATTCACCATGTTCTAATGCTTTGTTCCGGTTCTCTATTAAAAGGAGGCCTTAATATCCATTAGTTTCCATTAGGACTCTGCTGCCACGGGAGGGTAGGACAAAAGATGTCATGCAAGTTCTTTCAATAAGCACGTATGACTATTTACGGAATACATGCCTAAACTATATTTATGAACTGGAGATAGTGCCGTATCGCCCTAGGTTATAACTGTCTCATGATGAATATCATCCAACGAGTCATCTATCCAATGCCTACGAATTTATCTTATATTGTTCTTGCTAAGTTACTACTGCTACTGCTATCGTTACTGCTACAATATCACTCCTATCGCTGTTACTGTTACTGTTGTTGCTGCTACTATCATCAAAACTATCATACTACTGTGCTACTAATCACTTTGCTACATATAATTAATCTCTAGGTATGGTTGAATTGACAACTCAGCTACTAATACCTTCAAATATTCTTTGGCTCCCCTTGTGTCGAATCTATAAATTTGGGTTGAATAGTCTACCCTCGAAAACTATTGCGATCCCCTATACTTGTGGGTTATCAAGACCTTTTTCTGGTGCCATTGCCGGGGAGCATAACTATATTTGTTGAGTCACTTGGGATTATTATCATATTATCACTATGAAGAATCTGAAGGATGCTAAGACTAAGATTTTTCCCTCAAAGATGAAGGGAGGTAAGGAACTGCCATCCAGTTCTCCTTTAGATTCACCTTCTGTTGTAAGTAAACTTGCAACAACACAACATGCTATTAATTTTGATATGTCTTAAGTTATTGTTGATGCTACTTCTGCTATGAATGCTACTCATGATGATGCTAGTACCTTGCTTGATGATGATGTGCCACTAGGTGAATTTCTTGATGAACAAATTGCTAGAGTAAGACAATATGATATTCTTGAATCTGAGGATGAACTTGAGCTGAAAATCTTGAAACACCTACTAGAACTAGTCCTCCTAGATATGAATTGCCAAAGGTACCGGAAGGTTATACTATGAGTGAGGAGGCAACTAGAGATATTCTTGCTTGTAAGGATAGAGATGATCTAGAGAAATTATTATGCAAGTATAAAGAAAGATCTCTGAATGCTAAAATGAAATGTGATCCTGAGTTTGCTACTTCATCTATTGTTATTGATGATAAGGATTAGGAATTCTCTGTTGACCCAGAGTTAATTAGTTTGGTTGAATCTTATCCTTTCCATGGTTATGAAACTGAAACTGTTGTGGCACATCTTACTAAGTTGAATGATATAGCTACCCTTTTTGCTCATGGTGAGAAGATTCGCTATTACTATATTCTCAAGTTATCTACATTCTCATTAAAGGGTGATGCTAAAGCTTGCTACAATACTCTTGCTCCTGGTTGTGTGCGTAGTCCCCGAGATATGCTTTCCATGCTCATAAGAAACAAGCTGCCTTGCAGGAAATATTTAACTTTGTGCTAATTGAAGAAGAGAGTCTCCCACAAGCTTGGGGGAGGCTTCTCCAATTGCTTAATTCTTTGCCTGATCATCCTCTTAAGAAAAATGAAATACTTGATATCTTCTATAATGGACTAACCGATGCTTCTAGGGACTTCCTAGATAGTTGTGTTGGTTGTGCTTTCAGGGAACAAACTATTGTGCAAGCTGAAGAATTATTGAATAACATATTGAAAAATTATGATGATTGGACTCCTCCTGAAACACCTATTAAACCCACTCCAAAGAAGAGAGACATCTTATATCTCAGTCCTAAAGATATGCGAGAGGCAAAGAAATCTATGATGGAAAAAGGTATTAAGGCTGAGGATGTTAAAAACGTATCGCCTATTGAGGAAATGCATGAGCTTGAAGCACCACCACCACCTGAGGTGGTAGAGGTAAAATATTTAATGAAATTCAATGATAGTGATGATCCTCGTAACAAACATCCTGGTCAATGCCTTTAGGAGTTTGATAATTACATTAGAAAGCAAGATCACTTCAATGCAAATGTTATGAAACAATTGAATTACAACTCTGATATAATTGCTCTCTTAAGTGACTTGTTATTTAGAATCTCAAATGATGTTAGAGGTGTAGGAAAGCATGCATGTATGGTTCAAACTCAATTAGAAAAAGTTACTAAATCTCAAAGAGAGTTAATTGCTGAAATGAACAATAGTATAAGTGACTTTGCTGTTAGAGTAGCAACTAGAGGAGGTAAAATGACTCAGGAACCACTTTATCCTTAGGGAAACCCAAAGAGAATTGAACGGGATTCACAAAGAAACAACAACACTACACCTAGTTCTTGTAAAAAGAAGAAGGAGAAGAAAAATGATAAGACTTTGCATGCCTCTAGTGAACCTGAAACAGAAAAACCTCCTAATAATGATAATGAAGTATCTATTTCTGATGCTGAAACTCAATATGGTGATGAACACTCACCTTCTGATAATGAAAAAGATAATGATGAGGTTCATGAAGACACTCAACCAAATGATAAAGAACCAGATAATGATGTTGAGATAGAACCAGCTGTTGATCTTGATAACCCACAACCTATGAATAAAAGGTATGATAAAAGAGAGTTTGTTGCTAGAAAACACGGTAAGGAAAGAGAACCATGGGTTCAAAAGCCTATGCCCTTTCCACCTAAGTCAACTAAAAATAAAGATGATGAAGAATTTGAATGCTTTGCTGAAATGTTGAGGCCAGTCTTTCTGCGAACTCGCTTAACTGACATCTTGAAAATGCCTCCTTATGCAAAGTATATGAAAGACATCATCACTAATAAGAGAAAAATACCGGAAGATGAAATCTCCACTATGCTTGCTAATTATACTTTTAAAGATGAAGTACCTAAAAAACTTGGAGATCCGGGAATACCAACTCTACCTTGCTCCATCAAAAGAAATTATGTTAAAACTGCCTTTTGTGATTTGGGAGCTGGTGTTAGTGTTATGCCTTTCTCTTTATATAGAAGACATGATTTCAGTAAACTCACACCTACTAAAATATCTTTGCAAATGGCTGAGAAATCAACTGCCATACCTATCGGCATTTGTGAGGATGTGCCCGTTGTTGTTGCTAATGTTATTATTTTGACTGACTTTGTTATACTTGAGATGCCCAAGGATGACAACATGTCGATTACCCTTGGTAGAGCCTTCTTGAATACAGCAGGGGCTGTTATTGATTGCAATAAAAGCAAGGTCACTTTTCATATCAATGGTAATGAGCATACGGTGCACTTTCCAAAGAAACAATTCCAACTGAATGGTATTAATGTTATTGAAAAATCTCCAACAATCACTATTGCAAGTTTTGAACTACCTCTACCTACTGTTAAAAATAAATATGAAATGCTTATTGTTGGGGACATTCATATCCCCATTGAGGTAACTTAGTGATTTACGTAAGTTCTTCGGTTTCATGCTAATCGAAAGTGGTTGAATAAGACTTGATCAACCTTATTAATGGATCATTTTTGAGAGGTATGAACTTGATGAATTTAGTAAGCACTACCTTCTACCCCTACCTTTTGTTTTCTATTTTTCTTAGTTAAATAAAATATAATGCCATACTTTGTCTGTTTTCTGAGTTTTCTGTGCAATAAAAAATGGCCCAAAATAAAAGTTCTCAGAATGCTCTGAACATTGGGTACTATTTTTTCTGAATATTTCTGAATTTCTGGTGCAAATAATATCAGAGGGAGGTGCACCAGGGGGGCACAACCCACTTGTTCTTCTTTTACTTGTTTGGAGCTTCCCCATGTAAATAGTTTTTCACGTTTTTTGCTTTTCTCTTTTCACTTGCTTGCTTTCAAAAAAACAAAAAACTCCAAAAATATTTCAGTGTGTTTCTCTGAATTTCTTTTCTTTTTATCAAGTCATACCGAGGAGAAGACCACGATGGAAATATTGAGTGGCTCCCATTTGCATTGTTGATCTAACAAAGAGCCCATATTTCCTTGTCTTCTCCTCTTGAATAAAATGCTTGCAGATTCCAGCATAGTCCACGGCATTTTTGCACTATTATTATTTCAAATCATTCGGTCATGCAAGTGAAAGGCCATAATGACGATATAAGATGAACTGGCTGTGGCAGAGAGAAACGGGTATGAACTCGACTTGTTCTCTTCTTGTAAATATGTTTAACCTAGTATCCATGATTCAGCCTATTATGGTCAAACATGTTTGAAGTGACAATTAGAGATTATAGTTTCTCATGCCATGCATAAGTAGCTAGGAGTGAATAATGACTTATCTTGGATATCAACATTGTGTTAAAATGATTGTGATGTAGTATGATGATACGGTATCCTCCGCTGAATGTTCGAGTGGCTTGACTTGGCACATGTTCATGCATGTAGTTGAATCAAAACCAACATAGCCTCTATGATATTTATGTTCATGGTGTTCATATCCTACTCATCCTAGTATCCAATGTTACTTATGCATAATGCATGTTCATGACTGTTGTTGCTCTCTAGATGGCCGCTTCTCAACCTATTTGCTAACCTTCGCCTGTACTAAGTGGGAACTCTGCTTGTACATCCAAAAACCTGAAACCCATGTTATTCCAAATGAGTCCACCATACCTACCTATATGTGGTATTACCCTGCCGTCCTAAGTAATTTTGCATGTGTCAACTCTAAAAACTTCAAATAAATATCCTTTTTGTGTGCGCGGATCGTTCATGGAACGAGAGGAGGTAGTCGGTATCTTCCATGCTAAGCGGGTTATTCTCAAGTCGAGTGTTTATTCACTCGCCATCGCACGAGAAAAGGGCGGTAATAGGGATGCCCAGTCCCAAACTGCAAAAAGAAAAGAGCTTACAAATAATCAAACAAAAACTCCCAATGGAGTCATAACATTTACATTTCCGCTTGGGAGCCGCCACTAGCATGTTTAGCATGGAACATATTGATAACTGATAGTCGTGAAGTGAATGAGAAGGGTGCATGTCTCAAAATATCATTTACCTCTGTTTTAAAAACGTGAGCTCTGGCACCTCTGCAAATCACTGCTTCCCTCTGCGAAGGGACTATCTATTTACTCCTATGTTGTGTCATCACCTTCTCAAATAAGCGCCAGAACCTGTGAGCACTGCTTTCATGCTGATGCATTGTGTGTAGCTAATAATGGGTGCATCATGACTAGATCTTTTCTACCATGAATTACAATGTTTAGTCGCTGCTTGAACTTTGGGGGTGCTCTGCATTTATGTTTTGCGGTGTCAGAAAGGGCTAGCGAGCTACCACTATTGTCATATTATATCATGGTTGTTTTGACAATGTGTTAATATTTGAGATATCTTATTATTTCTCTCTAGTTGATTATGTCATTGATATGAGTTAATATAATTTTTAAGAGTTATTGTTGACATGGTTAGTTATAATCCTTCTTGAAAACCTCGATGCTATTTAAGCTTATTTATGAAACAAGAGCAAAAGAGTATGTAAATTTTTTTCTTTTTCACTTTCAGTTTATCAACTGAATTGCTTGAGGACAAGCAAAGGTTTAAGGTTGGGGGAGTTGATACGTCTCCAATGTATCTAATTTTCCTAACGCTTTTCCTCTTATTTTGGACTCTAATTTGCATGATTTGAATGAAACTGTCGGTGTACTAAAGTAGGGGAACTCCTTTGTGCCCCTTGTTTGTGCACGGGAAGCCGGAGCCGCGCCCACGACCACACTTAAGCAGGGCAGAGGCAGGAAATCAAAACCGCAAGACGGCCAAAGCGACGCCAAGATAGAGGCATTAAGAGCAAGAAGGCGAGGTGGTTTCCCCCGGCAGGACCCTTGCCGGGGCGTCTTCCACGGCCCCGGCAAGGACCTTGCCGAGGCAGCCTACCCAACGCTAGCGGATCGTGCCACCCTTGAGCCCCAGTTCCTCTGGCACCGCCAACCACGTTGGGACCTAGGCTCGAGATGCGCCTCCATGATGGCATGGAGATCTTTGTGTAGACAAGAAACACTTCAAATTAGAAGAGGATTAGAAGACAATGAACCTCGGCGAGATCCTTGCCAAGGGAACCCACAAGACCCCCAGCAAGATCCTTGCCGGGGACGACCGCAACGCCACGGCAAAACCCTTGCCGGGCCCCCGACAGGGCCCTTGCTGAGGACATCCGCGAGGTCACAGCAAGGCCAACACCCACCAGGTTTCTACCACCGCTCCCATGCAGCTGCCACCCCACCAGCTTGGCAGGCACCTGCGTGTCGACATGAGGCTTCTCGGCAAACTCAGCGCATGGCTACGTGGTGGCATGCAAATCTTTGTGAAGGGCCTACCACCGCGCCACCTCAGCAGCCTGCCAGCCTACATGGCACTGACCGCCCCGCTGGCCCAGACGCATATCAAGGTAGGGTGAAGCGGCGGTAGAGTAAGGAGGACACGTCAGAAGGCACATTAAATGTGTCTTGTCCAGTAATGGCCAGCAATAGGCTTAACCACAGTACCCCGATGCCACCTCCTGTGTGCCACTGTGGCGATCCCCTTGCCTATAAAAGGAGGCCCAAGGCATCCAGGAGAAGGATTCGGACTCTGGAACAAGTTACGCTCATTGTAGCTAGCTCAAAGATCACAGATATCCACGCCAAAGCAGGACTAGGGTATTACGCATCCTTGCGGCCCGAACCTGGGTAAACGATCCATGCCTTCGTGCTGGCTGCTGATCCTGCTCTTCTCACCACCCCGCGCCCCGCAACCGTAGTATGGATTCTTGTGATCCCATAGGTGTCGCTTCCCACCGACATCTTTGGCGCGCCAGGTAGGGGGCGCAGTAGTGAGAATCAGGTTTAGCAGCTGGTAGCACAGTTCTTCGTCTCCATGGCTCCCAAGAGGAAGACGACCATGGCTATCGGTTCGTCCGAGACCGGACTGCCTATACCAGTGCGGACCAGTAGAAGGCAAGTCGCAAAAAGAACCCGTGGCGTGGCCCGCAAACATCCACATCACCCTGGCAGTCCGGGCCTGGTGAGCGGCGTCGTGCGTACGCCAAATGACGAGCCACACGCCGCCAACTCCAGAGGCGGAGTTGGGCCCCCTGCAGGTAGTGCGGGGCCCTCTAGAGGCGTCGTCGTGCCGCCAGACGGCGGCATGGCGACCTCCAAGACGCCAACACCGGCGCCCACAGCGCGCTCTGCTCAAGTCGTGCGTGATGAGCAGCGCCGCCACGCTGGTGACCCTAGGCGCCGCCCTGGGAAGAGTCCCGCGCGCCCTTCACATGACAAGGAGGGCCAGCATGCACGCCGA
Organism: Triticum dicoccoides; assembly: GCF_002162155.2. Lineage (NCBI taxonomy): Eukaryota > Viridiplantae > Streptophyta > Magnoliopsida > Poales > Poaceae > Triticum > Triticum dicoccoides. The sequence continues at coordinate 313,181,520 of NC_041387.1, read as the reverse complement.
GGTGCTGGCGAAAACGGTGGACAACCACAGGGCCGTGATAGGGCTCCTTCTAACATAGTTAGAAGTCGAAGCGCGTCAAGGTCCATGCAGCTTTCGCAGCCGCCCAGACTAGCAGAAGCTCTGGCGCACGCGCAGCTGCTCCTCGACTTCCGTCCTATTGTGGAGAAGCTCGACGAATGGAGATCCACTATCTGGAGCCTTGTCGGCATCGCCAACAAAGATGAGCCACGACCAGCGGGGCCCGTAGGACGTCACTCCATCGAGCCACCGCATGCTAGCGGTGGATGGGCCGGGGGCGATGCGGCCACAGTGCACTCTCCTCCTTCACACCAGACACCACAGGTGTCGATCCGTCACGATGACGCTTGTGATGATATCTCCAAAGCGTCGTCCGACCCACGGACCCACCACGACCAGCATCAAGTTCTTCGGCATCGAGCCCTTGAAGACGCTCGAACCACCATCGAGCGCTGGCGCGATGAGCGCCACCAGACAGACAGGCTGGCGGAGCCCACTATGGACCACCCAGCACCGGGAGGCTACGGTGGCCTACCCTACGAGGTGGGCTGCCCGGCCTCCACCCGGGAGCTGCGACAGTTCCAGTGGCCCTCCCACCGCACGTTCAAGCCCGACATTGGCGAGAAGTACAATGGCAAGACTCACCCGTCGGAGTTCCTCAGCATCTTCACCATCGCGATGCAAGCTGCTGGGGCCCGCGATGATAAGGTGCTTGCCAATTACTTCCCATTGGCACTCAAGCCCAATGTTATGTCATTGGTGATGCACTTGCCGGTGGACTCCATTTCTTCCTGGTCGGATATGTGTCATGAGTTTGTTGGCGCCTTTACTGGAGGCCACCAAGCTCATGGCCAGGCGAGCGACTTGCACATCATCGAGTGTAGTATAACATCCCAGGCGTTCATCCTGCCACCATGATCAGTGCATTCCATCAGAATGTGCGTAACCGCAAGATGCGTGAGGAGCTGGCGATGAACAAGGTCAAGGATGTGGCCAACCTTTATGTTATGCCCGATCAGTGTGCTCGAGCTGAAGAGGGGAGGAAGTACCCTGGTGAGGACGCCGGCGCGGAAACTGACTCCATGGATGACACCACCACCCCGGCAAAGAAGGGCCGGTGTCGTAACGGGGAGCGCAAGGGCAAGACCGTGCTTGCCGTCGAAGGATCCGACGATGCTGGCACTACCAAAAAGGTCAAGGCAAGCGACCCCGGCCAGGAGGTTGCCGTATGTGTCGCTTGCCGGGCCTTGGCGGCTGCCGACAAGCCAGGGGGCTCCGACAAGCAGTATTGCAAGATCCATCGCACCAAAGGCCACGACCCCCAAAACTACCAACAAGTTGAGCTGCGCGCTGAGAAGCAAAAAGCCGAATATGAAAGGCGGGACAAGGAGAAGGGCCAAGATGGTGCCGAAGGATCCGCCAAGAAGCGTGGGCAAGGATAATCAGCAAGAGAGGCCCGCCCGGGGCCGCGACAAGAAGCTGGAAGACGATGAACATGACGAGGACGATGAGTCCGGCGACCACGAGTTCCAGAAAGCTACAGAGGCCATGTGCGTCAATGGTGGCGCCTCACTGCATACATCCCACCGCTAGCTCAAGCAATGGATGCGTGAGATCATAGCGGTGGAGCCGTCACTCGAGGCACGGAAGCCACTGAAGTGGTCCAGCACGCCTATCATCTTCGACACCGAGGACCACCCCGATCGCACTACTGCGGTCGGGTGCTTGCCGTTGTTGGTTTTGTCGGATTTCGGGTTCCGGCAGACTGTCAAGGTTCGAACTCTGGGGTGCACGCGGAGATCACACCTCCTGCCTACCCACATCTGGTCGCCTCGCAAGGATTTAAACTACATGAAGAACAACACAAGGGACACGAGATTTATACTGGTTTAGGCCACCATTGTGGTGTAATACCCTACTCCAGTTTGTGGCGTGGTGGATTGCCACAGGGGGCCAATGATGAATAATACAAGGAAGAACAGCCTCGCGAGGGGCTGTTCTTGGTTGGTGCAATGAACTGCTTGGGTGAGTTCAGTCGCCTCTCTCTCTCTCTAGTCTACCCAAAATCTCCTCCCTCTCTCTCTCTTCGGTGGCTAGCTCTATTTATAGAGGGAGGCCCTGGGCCTCTTCCCAAATATTGAGCGGGAAGGGCGCCAACATTGGCCATTTTGAAGGGGAACATCTAGTACACTTATCCTGACTAAAGTCAGTCCTCGCCTGCCAAAGACCCTGACAGTGACGCCGGCTTGGGCTCCACGATGACCTCCATCCTGCCGTCCTGCTGATTTTGGTCTTGTTGCACTGAAATGGTTGCCTTTGCTTGATGCTCCTGCCTGCGCTTGCCCCCTTTGCAACAAAGAGGAAACAAGGACTTTGCGCAGGCCGGCGCCCGCCTGGCGCCCGCCTGGCCTTGGTCGTCATGGCTTGCGTCATGGGCACCTCATGAGGTACCCCGCCTTGATCTCTCCGCCTTCTCGCGCGCCAGCCTGACAAGGCTGTGCCCGAGGAAGCCTCCTGTCGTCCGCCCCATGAGGCTTGGCCCCTCGCGAGGGTCTTGAGTATGTGTTGATGAAGATGGGCCATACTGGGCCACTTCCTGAGCCACGCCGCAGGCCGCAGGCAGGCAAGTCTGGGTACCCCTGTTCCCAGAACGCCAACAGTAGCCCATGGGCCCAAGGCACGCCTGGACTTGGCTTAGCAGAGAAGCGAAGGGGCAAGTGTGAAGCGCCGCGGGCCCCATAAGGCTGCGGTCTTGGGCGCCACGTGGCGGTTGATTGGACGTGGGCGTCCCTGCTTCCCCACGACGCCTCGGCAACTGCACGAATTGATGAGTCCCTGCATGCAAAACGGGTCATGATTACCTGTGATCATGGAGGCCGACGGTTGGCCTCCCCCGGCTATATGTACGGAGCGGCGTGGGCCTTCCCAGTCCATCTCTTCCTGCTACTCTCCATCTTCTTCTTTGTCCTCGCTCCACCCTACGCCAATGGCACCAATTCGTCAGTTTTCTGCCGAAGAGAAAGGGAAGGCCCCCCGAGAGGGTCCTGTCCCGCTTCCTGCGAAGAAACGGCTCGTCTCTTTTCGCGGAGAAGGGGGTGCTTGGCAGGAGGTGTCGAAGCCATGGTTTGAGCGGCGGCCGCCTGGATTCCCATTTCCCTTGTACGCCGGGATCAAGGGTCCTAAAGGCGCAGGCGCCGAGCGGCACCGCCAGAGGCGCCGTCGCCGCCGGCGGATAAGGCGGTGCGCGTCGTTCCTCCTGGGGTTCACGCTGAGGGTCCCTCTCACGAGCTCGTGCTTCACGCTGCCATTCCTCCTCGGTCTTGGATTCGCCTCCCTCCTTCCTTCACCTTCGAGATCCCGCCGAGGGGGCCTATCAAGCTTTGGTTGTAGCATGCGGACTGCAGTACCCCTACGATCAGAGCGGAGGTCGAGATCGTCGCTCCGGGCAAGGTCTACATGACCCGTGGCTGGGGCGAGATCGCCCGGGTCTGTAGGACGGGTGGTGCCCTCGTAATCCACCTCGAGTACGATGGACGCCGGCTAGAGTGCTGCCCTGAGAAAGGCGCCGGGGCCCTGCCGTGGCAAGGACTAGGCTCGCCAATCGCTCCCCCAACATCTCCTCAGGTAGCGGAGGTGTCGGAGAATCCAGTGACTCCGCCGAGTTCTTCGCAACTCCGGAGATGAGCGACGACAGCTACAAGCCTCCGAGCTCGCATGACGCTCGAAGCAGGGCGGGCTCGTCAGGCCGTCGTCGCCACAGGTCTATATGGGGTTGGCGACGGTGCCTGACGGCCCACTGTTGATGATGGCGTCTCTTGTGGAGGCGCGTGTAGCTAGCGCTCTTTAGGATTTGCTCCTTTTGTTCCGTGCGAGGAATCGAAGAACACACCCCGTGGGGGTTTGTAAGGTGCCTGTAGTTCCATTTGTTAATATGATCCTTATCGTGAAGCGGTGTGAGATGCTCGTCCCGTCTTAGCTTAGTTCCTCCTTCCGAACCTCGCGAGGACTTGACGCTCTGCGCTGACAGGTCCCGGTCCCAAGGCAAGCTTCAGCCGTCGCTATTATGTCAGGTCGCAATGTCGTGGTCAAGGCTAGGAGGTCAGCGGCCCGGGGTCCAGTAAGAGCCCCTGAGTCGCGATGCTCAGGAGGTCCCCTTTAGCGCTCAAGCAGCCATGTTCAGTGAGAAAGGAGTTTGACGTTGCCAAAACGGGATTGCATTAGGTGCGAGGTCGGTGTTGCGATAGCTAGTATTTCCGGAGGATGACTTATCTCGGGAGTCAGAAGCCACTCCTAGGCACGGCGCCAGGCCCGCGCATCGGCAGCTGAGGAGTTGCCCGGAGAGGTCCCCATGTGCCTCTTCCCTCTTGCCTTTGCTCTCCTTCGTGCTCTACGTCCTTAGGTCCCGACCCTCGAGCGAGCTCAGCCGTCACTGGTATGCCAGGTCGCGATGCCATGGACAAGGCCAGGAGGTGAGGGCTGGAGAGCCAGTAAGAGTCCAGGAGTCGCGACGCTCAGGTACCCACCCTTTAACGTGCAAGCGGTTCGCACGGACGAGAGCGAAGAAGACGCTACGAAGGCCTTGCCCGACGCTGCTACTTAAAGAGATCCTGCGATTTCATCAAAAGAAAAGCGAGAGTTTGCCGTTACAATTGTTGGCCAACCGATGGTTGCTCTGGGAGGGTGACGAGGCACTGAAGGCTTGGTGAGGTGGCGCCTTGCGGGGTTGCCGCGGCCAGAGCTCAGCCATTCAGGTTTGTTGAAGTTGCAGGGACGGACCCATGCACAAGCATCGTGCCATTAGGGAGCAGCTCCATCAGTTGGTGTCAATCGAGCGGGCGATTAAGTCAAGCACGTTAATCATGAAGGAGCAAATCCATTTAGATAGGCGCAGAAAAAGGCGAACACCGCTGGGTCAGACCCGAGCGACTTGGGGATGATGCAGCCCGAGGGGCGCCCCCAATAAAGTAAGCTAAAAACATGAACCAAAGGGATGCATGCCGCAGGGACGGACCCACGTGGCCTAGGAATGATGCAGCCCTGGGGGCGCTCCTAGCTGAAAATGAAACTCGAAAAATGTCACCTGATGATGTTGAAGATGAAGGGATGCTGAAGTAGCGGACGACGTGCGCTGCGGAAGCCGATCTTCACGAGCCCCCAGGCCCAGGAGCCTCGGGAGGCTCCAAAGGCGCTGGTGGCTCCTCGCGGACCATCTCCATCTCCACCAGGACTGTGGAATGCCTGGCCGCTTGAGCCTCCAGGATGCTCCTCATGAGGCGCTGACGCACAACAGCCGCGTTCGGCAGGCCGTAAGGCATGTGAACATAGCTGTGGGGTGGACCTTCGTAGCGTCCCACGCGTGAGGGCCAGAGGCGCTCCTGAGAGGCGGCTCGGTTGAGTCATGGTATGTCGATGCAGACGCGCAGCCCACCATCCTCGCCTGGATGGGGAGCTACGGTGGGTAAGCGGCGGCTGCCACTCATGACTCTTGACTCCTGCAGCTCCTGAATGATCTCGCTGACGAACTCCTGAGGGTTTGACCCTCCTTGCCTTGCTCCTTCCTGAGGGAAACGTGCTTTGAAACACGCCTCCAAGTGGTGCCCAAGCGCCTCCCTCGTGATATTAGCAAAGTCGATGGCCCTCCAGGAGAGAGCCCTCGAGCGTTGCTCGAGGAGGGCGCCGGGCGCGCCTTCCTATGTGACAGAAGGAGGTGCCCCTTGAACCAGGTGATGTCTTCTTCTTCTTAGGGGCATCCTCGGGAAGCCTTCCGCTCCTGTGATCTGGGTCTTCATCTGACGCGGCTTGAAAAGCATGTTCCAGAGAACACACAGCGTCTCTCTCTTCACAAGGCACCGTGATGACTCCACCACTTCCTAGCATCTTGAGGACATTGTAGCCGTGATGAGTCACGGCCATGAACTTGGCCAGGGAAGGGTACCTGAGGATGGCATTGTACGGTAGGCGAATGTGCGCGACGTCGAAGTCAATGAGAACGGTGCAGTAGTTGCCGCGCTTCCCGAAGGTAACAGGAAGGCGGACCTGCCCTATCAGAACCGTGGAACCATTAGTGACTCCTAAGAAAGGCTTGGTTGGCTAAAGCTGATTGTATGGCACTTGGAGATTGTTGAATGTCTCGACGGATAGGACATTGAGCCCTGCTCCGCCATCGATGAGGGTCCTGGTGACTTGCACATTGCTGATGATTGGGGAACAAAGCATCAGGAGGACTCCGGCTGTGGCCGCGCACTTGAGATGATCCGCTGAGCTAAACGTGATGGCGCACGCTGACCACCTGAGAGGGCGTGTGGCCTCAAGCTTGGGGAGGACTGCATTCACTTCGCGAGCAAACTGCTTGAAGATGCGCTGAGAGGCCTGATACGTCTCCAACGTATCTATAATTTTTGATTGCTCCATGCTACTTTATGTATTGTTTTAGGCAATATTGGGATTTATTATCCACTTTTATATTACTTTTGGGACTAACCTATTAACCGGAGGCCCAGCCCAGATTTGCTGTTTTATGCCTATTTCAGTGTTTCGAGGAAAAGGAATATCAGACGGAGTCAAAACTGAACGAAATCAACTGGAGCAGTTATTTTTGGAAGGAAACCCACCTGATGGACTTGAACCCCACGTTAGAAGATACGGGAGGTGCTCATGAGGGTGGGGGGCGCGCCCTCCCCCCCTGGGCGCGCCCCCCTGCCTCGTGGGGCCCCTGTAGCTCCACCAACGTTCTCCCTGCACCCATATATACCTACGTACCCTAAAACTTCCAGAACAGAAGATAGATCGGGAGTTCCACCGCCGCAAGCCTCTGTAGCCACCAAAAACCAATCGTGACCCTATTCCGGCACCCTCCGGAGGGGGATCCCATCACCGGAGGCCATCTTCATCATCCATGCGCTATCCATTACGAGGAGGGAGTAGTTCACCCTCGGGGCTGAGGGTATGTACCAGTAGCTATGTGTTTCATCTCTCTCTCCCGTGTTCTCTCTCATGTTCCATCTATGGCACGATCTTGATGTATCCCGAGCTTTGCTATTGTAGTTGGATCTTATGATGTTTCTCCCCCTCTACTCTCTTGTGATGAATTGAGTTTCCCCTTTGAAGTTATCTTATCGGATTGAGTCTTTTATGAACACTTGATGTATGTCTTGCGTGGGATAACCGTGGTGACAATGGGTTATTCTATTGATCCACTTGATGTATGTTTTGGCTATCAACTTGCGGGTTTCGTGACACTTGGGAACCTGTGTATAGGGGTTGGCACACGTTCTTGACTCTCCGGTAGTAGCTTTGGGGCACTCTTTGAAGTGATTTTATGTTGGTTGGATGAATATGAGATTGTGTGATGCATATCGTATAATCATGCCCACGGATACTTGAGGTGACAATGGAGGATCTAGGTGACATTAGGGTTTTGGTTGATTTGTGTCTTAAGGTGTTATTCTAGTACGAACTCTTTTATAGATCGATCCGAAAGAATAGCTTTGCGGTGGTTTCGTACCCGACCATAATCTCTACGTTTGTTCTCCACTATTAGTGGCTTTGGAGTGACTCTTTGTTGCATGTTGAGGGCTTGTCATATGTTCTATCTACGTTATTATTGTTGAGAGAACTTGCACTAGTGAAAGTATGAACCCTAGGCCTTGTTTCCTATCATTGCAATACCGTTTACGCTCACTTTTACCGCTCGCTACCTTGCTGTTTTTATTATTTCAGATTACAAAAACCTATATCTACTATCTATTTTGCACTTGTATCTTCATCTCTTCGCCGAACTAGTGCACCTATACAATTTACAATTGTATTGGGTGTGTTGGGGACACAAGAGACTCTTTGTTATTTGGTTGCAGGGTTGTTTGAGAGAGAACATCTTCATCCTATGCCTCCTACGGATTGATAAACCTTAGGTCATCCACTTGAGGGAAATTTGCTACTGTCCTACAAACCTGTGCACTTGCAGGCCCAACAACGTCTACAAGAAGAAGGTTGTGTAGTAGACATCAAGCTCTTTTCTGGCGCCGTTGCCGAGGAGGTTAGCGCTTGAAGGTATATCTTTAGATCTTGCAATCGAATCGTTTTGTTTCTTGTCTTAGCACTAGTTTATTTTATAAAAGAAAACTACAAAAAAAATGGAGTTGAGTTTGTCTCATACGCTTCACCTTTTTAATATCTTTCATGAGTATGATGGAAAGGAAAATTGTGCTCAAGTGCTAGAGGAAGAAATCTATAGAATGTTTTTATATGATGAGCATGATTGCAATGTCGTTAGTATGAATTCCTTGAATATCCATGATGCTAATGATATGCAAAGCCACAAGCTTGGGGAAGCTATGTTTTATGAATATGATATATTTTGTCCCCCAAGCTTTGATGAGTGAATTTACTATTATGAATGCATGCCTCCTATCTCTGCTGATTATTGTGATGATGTGTATGCTATAAAGAAGAAGTTTGCTTATGTGGAGAGTAGAAAATTTTCTATGCTTGTAGATCATGAAAAAAATGCTTTAGGTGCTGGTTATATTGTTGAATTCATTCATGATGCTACTGAAAATTATTATGAGAGAGGAACATATGCTTGTAGGAATTGCAATAATGTCAAGTTTCCTCTCTATGTGCTTAAAATTTTGAAGCTATGCATGTTGTGCCACCCTATGCTAGTTGATTATTGTTCCCATAAGTTGTTTGCTCACAAAATCCCTATGCATAGGAAGTGGGTTAGACTTAAATATGCTAGTCATATGCTTCATGATGCTCCCGTTATGTTTCAATTCTTATCTTTTATGTGAGCATCATTGTCATCATCATGCCTAGCTAAAAGGCATTAAGGAAAAGCGCTTGTTGGGAGACAACCCAATATTTATCCTTACTGTTTTTGTGTGTCCACATGATTATGCTATTGTAGTAATCATGTTTTATAGCTTTTGTTTCAATAAAGTGCCAAGTAGAACCTTTGGGAATACTTGGGTGAAGTTTATGTGATCTTGCTGTGAAAAACAGAAACTTTAGCGCTCAGGAGTTTAGCTGCCATTTTTTGGTGGAGAGTGATTTTAGGTTGATTCTTTTTGAAGATGATTAATAGACAAATTGCTCAGGTCCAGGAATTTATTTCATAATTTTTGGGGTTCCAGAAATATAAGTTTTATACAGATTACTACAGGCTGTTCTGTTTTTGACAGATTCTGTTTTCTATGTGTTGTTTGCTTGTTTTGATGCATCTATGGCTAGTATCGGAGGGTATGAACCATAGATAAGTTGGAGTACAGTAGATAGTACACCCATATGAATTTAGAATGAGTTCATCACAGTACCTAAGTGGTGGTTTTATTTTCTTATACTAACGGAGCTTATGAGTTTTGTTTTGAGTTTTGTGTGGTTGAAGTTTTCAAGTTTTGGGTAAAGGTTCGATGGACTATGGAATAAGGAGTGGCAAGAGCCTAAGCTTGGGGATTCCCAAGGAACCCCAAGGTAATATTCAAGGACAACCAAGAGCCTAAGCTTGGGGATGCCCCGGAAGGCATCCCCTCTTTCGTCTTCGTTCATCGGTAACTTTACTTGGAGCTATATTTTTATTCACCACATGATATGTGTTTTTCTTGGAGCGCCATTTTCTTGTGTTAGTTTTTGCTTGCTGTTAGTTAGAATAATGTTTTGCTTCTTTAGTTTCAATAAAAGAGTCAAGGATAACCTTTGCCATGCTTATTTTGCTAGTTTGCATGTTGCTGTTTGAAAACAGAAAGTTTACCGCTGTTGCAAAAATTCTCTAGAAAAGTCAGAGAATGGTATAATGTTGAATCTTTTTGCATATTGAGATCTGATAAATTTATTACAGTGGAAATTTTAGTTCATAATTTTTGGAGTCAAGGAAGTATTGATGCTCTTGCATTCTTACAGACTGTACTGTTTTGGCAGATTGCTGTTATGTGTGCGTTGTTTGCATATATATGCTTGTTTATGTCGGATTTAGGGTTCCGGCAGACCCTTGAGGTTCGAACACTGGGGTGCGTGTGGAGGTTTCGCCTTCTACCTACCTGTTCCTCACCGAATCGCTAGGATCTAAACTACGAGAAGAACAACACAAGAGACACAGGATTTATACTGGTTCAGGCCAGCATTGTGGTGTAATACCCTACTCCAGTGTGTGGTGTGTGGATTGCCTCTTGGGCTGATGATGAACAATACAAGGAAGAACAGCCTCGCGAGGGTCTGTTCTTGTGGTCTCTCTCTTTGGCCGGATGGATCCCCCCTCTACCCTGTGGGTGGCTAGTCCTATTTATAGGCGAAGGCCCTGGGCCTCTTCCCAAATATTGAGCGGGAAGGGCGCCAACAATTGGCCAATTTGAAGGGGAACATCTAGTACACTTATCCTAACTAAAGTTGGTCCTCGCCTGTCGAAGGCTCTGTTGGTGACGTCGTCTTGGGCTCCACGGTGACCTTCATCCTGCCATTGAACTGGTGTTGGTCTTGTTGCACCGAAATGGACGCCTTTGCTTGATACTCTCGCATGCGCTTGCTCCCATTGCACCAAAGAGGAAAGAAGGACACTGCTCGGGCTGGCGCCCAGCTAGCGCCCTTGGTCGTCATGGCTTGCATCATAGGCACCTCGCGAGGTACCCGCCTTGAACTCTCCGCCTCCTCGTGAGCCAGCCTGACGAGGCCGAGCCTGAGGAAGCTCCTTGTCGTCCGCCCCGCGAGGCTTGGCCCCTCGCGAGGGTCTTGAGCTTGTGTTGATGAAGATGGGCCGTGCTGGGCCCCCTTTGAGCCACACCGCAGGCCGCAGGCAGGCAAGTCTGGGGACCCCCATTCCCAGAACGCCGACAGTAGCCCCCGGGCCCAAGGCGTGCCCGGACTTGGCCGAGCAGAGAGGCGAAAGGGCAAGTGCGAAGCATTGCGGGCCCCAACAGCCTGCGGCCTTGGGCGCCGCGTGGAGGTTGATTGGACGTGGGCACCTCCGCTCCCATGACGCCTCGGCAACTGCACGAACTGACAAATCCCTGCATGCAAAAACAGGTCATGATTACCTGCGATCGTGGAAGCCGATGGCTGGCCTCCTCCGGCTATAAGTATGGAACGGCGCGAGCCATTCTAGTTCATCTTCCTCTGCTACTCCTCCTCTTCTTCATCTTCACCATTGCTCCGTATCACGCTGATGGCACCCATCCGCCGATTCTCCGCAGAGGAGAAGGGAAAGGCCCCCCGAGAGGGTCCTGACCCGCTCTCGCCGAAGAAGCGGTTGGTCCTCTGCCGCCGAGGTGAGGGTGCATGGCAGGAGGTGTCGAGGCCTTGGTGTGAGCGACCACCGCGAGGGTTTCCGTTGCCCTTGTACGCCCACCTCGAAGGCCCTGCAGGAGCTGACGCCAAGCGCCATGGATGATGCCGCCGTCGGCGCCGCCGGGTCACTGCGGTGCGCGTTGTTCCTCTTGGAATCCACGCTGAGGGCTCCTCCCGAGAGTTTGTGCTCCACGCCGCCATGCCTCCTCGATCTTGGATTCGCCTCCCTCCTTCCTTCGCCTTTGAGATCCCGTCGAGGGGGCCTTTCAGGCTCCGGCTGCAGCACACCGACTGCCAGGCCCCCGCGACCGATGCGGATGTCGAGGTCGTCGCTCCAGGTAAGGTCTTCATGACCCATGGCTGGGGCGAGATCGCCCGCGTTTGTGGGACGAGGGGCGCCCTCGTGATCCACCTAGAGTTCGATGGCGCTTCCACGATGCTCTTCATGGTCTTCGACGAAGAAGGGCGCCGGTGGGGGTGCTGCCGCAGAGGCAGCGGCTGGAGCTCCGGGGCGACGAGGAATAGGCCTGCCACTCGCCCTTCCAGCAGCTCCTCCGGTGGCAGCGGATGCCTCGAAGGATCCAGCAGCTTCGTCGATCCCTTCGCGACTCCGGAGACGAGCGACGACAGCTATGAGCCCCCAAGCCTGCGCTGCTCTCGGAGCAGGATGGGCTCATTAGGCCGCCGCCATCTCTGATCTGGATGAGGTTGGCGGTGGTGCCTGACGGCCCACTGTTGATGATGGCGTCTGCCGCTGCGGTCCCTATAGTTAGGACTCCTTAGGATATGCATCTTTTGTCCCAGCGAGGAGCCAAGAACACACCCCGTGGGGGGCTTGTAAGGTGTCTGTAGCTCCTTTTGTCAATATGATCCTCATTATGAAGCAGTGCGAAGTGGTTATTCCGTCTTAGCTTAGTTCCTTCCTGTCAGACCTCGTGAGAGCTTGGTGCTCTGCGCCGACAGGTCCTAGTCCCAAGGCGGCTTCAGCCGTCGCTGGTATGCCAGGTCGTGATGTCGTGGTCAAGGCCAGGAGGTGAGCGGCCCGGGGCCCTGTAAGATCCCCTGAGACGCGATGCTCAGGAGGTCCCCCTTGGCGCTCAAGCAGCCATCATTTGGTGAGAAAGGAGAGCGACGTTGCTAAGATGGAATGGTATTAGGTACAGGGACGATGCTGCGATAGCTAGTGTTCCCGGAGGGTGACTTATCTCGAGGGTCAGGAACGCTTCCTGGTGCGGCGCTAAGTCCGTGTCTTGGCCGTCGGAGGGTTGTTTGGCGAGGTCACCATGTGCTTCTCCCCTCTCGCCCTCGCTCCCCTTTCTGCTCTACATCCTCGGGTCCCGGCCCTCGAGCGAGTCTCAGCCGTCGCTGGCATGCCAGGTCGCGATGCCGTGGACATGGCCAGAGGGTGAGGGTTGGAGAACCAGTAGGAGCCCTGAGTCGCGATGCTCAGGCACCCCCCCTTTAACGTGTAAGTGGTTTGCATGGGCGAGGGTGAAGAAGACACTGTGGGGGCCTCGCATGACGATGCTCCTGGGGGAACCCTGCAGGCTCACCACAGAAGAAACGAGAGTTCGTCGTGACAAACGACGGTCAGCCGTTAGTTGCCTTGGAGAGGCGGCGAGGCGCGAAAGGCCTAGCGAGGTGTGCTAGTTCACCCGTGATCCAGCTCGGGACTCACGGGGCCCCACCCCAAGGCGGGTTGCGCCTGGCTCAAGGCCTTATCTTGGAGTGTGTTCCTGCAAATTTGGCTAGATGCCGATGCTCTACGTCCTCGGGTCCCAGCTCTCGGGATGGTCTCAGCCGTCGCTGGTGTGCCGGGGCGCGATGCCGTGGGCAGACCAGAGGGTGAGGACCGGAGAGCCGGTAGGAGCCCTGAGTCGCAGATGCTCAGGTACCCCCCCCTTTAACGCGCAAGCTTGGTTAGATGTCGAAACTCTACGTCCTCGGGTCCCGGCTCTCGGGCTGGTCTCAGCCGTCGCTGGTGTGCCGGGGCGCGATGTCGTGGGCAGACCAGAGGGTGAGGGCCGGAGAGCCGGTAGGAGCCCTGAGTCGTGATGCTCAGGCACCCCCCCTTTAACGCGCAAGCTTGGTTAAATTTCAAAACTCTACGTCCTCGGGTCACGGCTCTCGGGCTGGTCTCAGCCGTCGCTGGTGTGCCGGGGCGCCATGCCGTGGGCAGACCAGAGGGTGAGGGCCGGAGAGCTGGTAGGAGCCCTGAGTCGCGATGCTCAGGCACCCCTCCCCTTTAACGCACAAGCTTGCGACATCCAGGAAGAAAAAGGTACCATAAACAGGCACCAAGAAACAAGCATGACTCGTCGAAAACACGGCCCTAAGATAAATGCAAGAGGGGTACATGCCACTGGGTCTGACCCGAGCGGCTTGGGGATAATGCAGCCCGAGGGGCGCCCCCGGTAGAGTGAGCTAAGAACATGAAATGAAAGAGATACATGCCACAGGGATGGACCCATGCGGCCTGGGAATAATGCAGCCCTGGGGGTGCTCCCAGCTGGAAATGAAACTAGAAAGATGTCACCTGATGATGCTGAAGACGAAGGGGTGTTGATGCAGCAGACTCGGTGGGCTGCGGGCGCAGATCCTCACGAGCCCCCAGGCCCTGGGGCCTCGGGAGGCTCCGGAGGCGCTGGTGGCTCCTCGCGGACCGTCTCCATCTCCGCCAGGGCTGCGGAACGCCTGATCTCTTGAGCCTCCAGGATGGCCGTCATGATGCGCCGGTACATAGCAGCCGCGTTCGGCAAGCCGCAAGGCATGCGAACATAGCTATGGGGCGGGCCCTCGCAGCGTCCCACTCGCGAAGGCCAGATGCGCTCCTGAGACGCGGCATGGTTGAGCCCTGGTATGTCGATGCAGACGCGCAGCCCACCATCCTCACCTAGATGGGGGCCATAGCGGGTAAGCGGCGGCTGCCTCTCATGACCCTTGACTCCTGTAGCTCCTGAATGGTCTTGCTGACGAACTCCTGAGGGTTTGGCCCTCCTTGGCTTGCTCCTTCTTGATGGAAACGTGCTTCGAAGCATGCCTCCACGTGGTGACCAAGCGCCTCCCTCGTGACCTTGGTGAGGTCAAGGGCCCTCCAAGGGAGAGCACCCAAGCCCTTCCTGAGGAGGGCATCGGGCACGCTTCCCTATGCGATGGAGGGAGGTTCCCCCTGAGTAGGCGCGGGCTCAGAGGGACCTGCCTCCTGAGGGGCCAGGCCGGTCGATGTCTTCTTCTTGGGGGCGGCCTCAGGAAGCCTCCTGCTTCCACGATCTGGGTCTTCCAGTGATGCGGCCTGAAAGGCTCTCCAGGGAGCAGACTGCGTCTCTCTCTTCGCAGGGCACCGTGATGACTCCGCCACTTCCTGGCATCTTGAGGACGTTGTAGCCGTGGTGAGTTATGGCCATGAACTTGGCCAGCGCTGGGTACCCGAGGATGGCTTTGTACGGCAGGCGAATGTGGGTGACGTCGAAGTCGATGAGCTCCGTGCGGTAGTTGTCGCGTGCCCCGAAGGTGACAGGGAGGCGGACCTGCCCAATCGGGACCGTGGAGCCGTCGGTGACTCCGGAGAAAGGCTTGGTGGGCTGAAGCTGACTGTAGGGTACTTGGAGATTGTTGAACATTTCCACGGACAGCACGTTGAGCCCTGCCCCGCCATCTATGAGGGTCTTGGTGACTAGCACATTGCTGATGATTGGGGAACAAAGCATCGGGAGGACTCCGGCTGTGGCCGCGCACTTGAGCTAATCCGCGGAGCTGAACGTGATGGCGCACGCCGACCACCTGAGAGGGTGCGTGGCCTCGAGCTTGGGGAGGACTGCATTCACTTCGCGGGCGAACTGCTTGAAGATGCGCTGAGAAGCTGGGGCTTGAGCTCCACCTAGGATGCAGGCGATCGCGCGTGAGTCCTGGAAGCCCCCAGCCCCTTCGTCCTGATGACGGTCCTCATTTCTCCTTGGCTGTGGCGGTAGCGGAGGGAGGCCTGCGTTACCTTGCGGGCGATCCTCGCGAGGCTGATCCCTCCAGCCTCCCTCGTGAGGCGGGTCCTGCCAGCGATCCTCGCGAGGTTGGTCGCGCCACCCTTGACGTGGGCCGCGGTCTTCCCAGCGTCCTGCGTTCCTTCCTCCTCCTCGTCCGTAGCCCCGGTCATTGCGGTCGGGACGACGGCCAGTCCGTCCTTCACGCACGGCCCTAAGCTCTTGGCACTCATTGGTGTTGTGGGTGTGGAGGTCGTGGTACACACAGTACCGACTGCCCTTGGAGGATTCAGGCTGATCTCTGCCCCGCTTGGTGTCTGGTTCTGCCGCGAGCACGGCAGCCCCCTTGCGCTTCACGTCCTTGGCCTTGGGCTTCTTGTCTTCAGGGTCTGCGGCAGGCAATTCGAGGAGGGAGAGACGCCCTTCCGCAGCCCTGGCGCACTTGGTCGCCAGGTTGAACAACTCCAAAGAAGTGCACAAATCTTCATGCATTGCAAGCTCCTCCTTCATCTTGACGTCACGCACGCCGTTAGAGAAGGCTGAGATGATGGCCTCTTCGGTCACCTTGGGAATCTTGAGGCGCGTGTTGTTGAAGCGCTGGATGTACTTCTGCAGGGTTTCCCCTGGTTGTTGCTTGATGCGGTGCATGTCGCTCACGGTGGGTGGCCGGTCGCGAGTACCCTGGAAGTTGGCGATGAAGCGGGTGCGCATCTCGTCCCAGGAGGAGATCATGCCTGGGGCCAGGTTGAGAAGCCAGGTGCGGGCCCCATCCTTGAGAGCCATGGGAATCCAGTTCACCATGACCTTCTTGTCTCCGTTGGCAGCCTCGATGCCCAGCTCGTAGAGCTGAAGGAACTCTGCAGGGTCTGCCGTGCCGTCGTAGCGAGGAGGCAGGTCTGGCTTGAACTTGCCGGGCCACGCGATGGTGCGTAGCTCGGTGGTGAAGGGGCGGCAGCCCGCTGTGGCCACAGGAGGCCTTGGAGGATGAAGGGCTCGGTCTTGCGGGTCCCCGTGCGCCGCAGCTGGGTGCAGCGTGGGGTCTTGACGTGCTAGAGCGGGAGCGTGGTCGGGACGAGCCGGAGCAGGGAGCGCTCGGGCAGCTTCTTGAGGGCGTGGGACCTCTTGGCAGCTCTGCTCCTACCGCGCTGGTTCCTGACGGGGCGGGTTCCGCCTAGGGGCCGCGCGCCTTGGAGCCAGGGCGCATTCTTGCGGAGGAGGCGGCTGAGGCGCCCCAGGAGCTTCATTGCCCGCGCATGGCGGAGCGCGGTGCAGCGAGAAAGTTGGCGCGAGGGAGCCCCCAGCGGCGTGGACGAGTTCGGCGACTCGGTCGAGCCACTCTTTGTAGACGTCATCGATTGGGCGGTAGCGCAGGAGCTCGTTTGCCGCGATGAGCGCAGCTCGAGCCTCCATGGCCGCGCGGGGCACGCGGGATGAAGAACCAGCAGGGGTGAGCGAGGGCGTAGCGGTACGGCCGTCTCGCCTCATGGACGGGTGCTGGGACGATGCTTGCTGCTCGTTCCCCGCCGGGCCAGTGGTGGAGTTGACGGCGGGCGACGGGGAATGACGAGGGCGCCCGCCGACGGGAGCCGTCTGGGTGACGCGGGAAGCGAGGGCGGCTCGGCGCTCTGCGCGAACCCGGCATGCGTCAGACATGGTCGCGACGGTCGGAGAAGAACAAGGTGACGGAAGGCAAAGTCCGGGGCACCCCTACCTGGCGCGCCAAATGTCGGATTTAGGGTTCCGGCAGACCCTTGAGGTTCGAACACTGGGGTGCGCGCGGAGGTTTCGCCTTCTACCTACTTGTTCCTCACTGAATCGCTAGGATCTAAACTACGAGAAGAACAACACAAGAGACATAGGATTTATACTGGTTCAGGCCACCATTGTGGTGTAATACCCTACTCCAGTGTGTGGTGTGTGGATTGCCTCTTGGGCTGATGATGAACAATACAAGGAAGAACAGCCTCACGAGGGTCTGTTCTTGTGGTCTCTCTCTTTGGCCGGATGGATCCCCCTCTACCCTGTGGGTCGCTAGTCCTATTTATAGGAGAAGGCCCTGGGCCTCTTCCCAAATATTGAGCGGGAAGGGTGCCAACAATTGGCCAATTTGAAGGGGAACATCTAGTACACTTATCCTGACTAAAGTTGGTCCTCGCCTGTCAAAGGCTCTGTTGGTGACGCCGTCTTGGGCTCCACGGAGACCACCATCCTGCCGTTGGACTGGACTTGGTCTTGTTGCACCGAAATGGACACCTTTTCTTGATACTCTCGCCTGCGCTTGCTCCCCTTGCACCAAAGAGGAAAGAAGGACACTGCGCGGGCTGGCGCCCGGCTGGCGCCCTTGGTCGTCATGGCTTGCGTCATAGGCACCTCGCGAGGTACCCCGCCTTGAACTCTCCGCCTCTTCGTGAGCCAGCCTGACGAGGCCGAGCCTGAGGAAGCTCCTTGTCGTCCGCCCCGCGAGGCTTGGCCCCTCGCGAGGGTCTTGAGCTTGTGTTGATGAAGATGGGCCGTGCTGGGCCCCCTTTGAGCCACGCCGCAGGCCGTAGGCAGGCAAGTCTGGGGACCCCCGTTCCCAGAACACTGACAGTTTAATAATTCTATTTGATGATAGGAGTGTTAAATATGCAGAGGCATTTAGTATTCAATGTTGAATAATAATTTAAGTGATTTGTTACAGTAGAAGATGATAAGGTTTTGCATTGGTTTATACTAACCTATCTCACAAGTTCTTGTTGAGTTTGTTGTGAATGAAGCTTTTGATAAAAAAGAGAAACCATGATATGAGAGGAATTAAGGAGACGCAAAAGTTCAAGCTTGGGGATGACCAAGGCACCCCAAGATAATATTTGAAGAAGTCTCAAGCATCTAAGCTTGGGGATGCCCCGGTAGGCATCCCACCTTTCTTCTTCAACAACTATCGGTTAGTATCGGTTGAGCCTAAGTTTTTGCTTCTTCACGTGAGTTTTGCTATCCTTGCATTGTAGTTTCCTTTAGCTTTCCTTGCTGTTTGAATAAGTATCAAGATCTGAAATTCTTTAATGAGAGAGAGCCTTACACAAATTGGAATTTGCTAGAATACTCTATGTGCTTCACTTATATCTTTTGATCTTGATAGTTTTGCTCATAGTGCTTCACTTATATCTTTTTAGCGTGATAATTTTTGCTCTAGTGCTTCACTTATATCTTTTAGAGCATGGTGGTAGTTTTATTTTGAAGAAATAGATGAACTCTCATGCTTCACGTAGATTATTTTGAGAGTCTTTAATAGCATGGTAATTTTCTTAATGTTAATATACTTGGTGTTCAAGATATGTGAAACTTTCTTTTGAGTGAATTGAATACTAAAATAAATTTGATACTTGATAATTGTTTTGAGATATGGAGGTGATAATATCAAAGTTGTGCTAGTTGGGTGATTGTGAATTTGAGAAATACTTGTGTTGAAGTTTGCAAGTCCCGTAGCATGCACGTATGGTTAAAGTTGTGTAACAAATTTGAAACATGAAGTGTACCTGGCTTGTGCATCCTTATGAGTGGCGGTCGGGGACGAGCGATGGTCTTTTCCTACCAATCTATCCCCTAGGAGCATGCGCGTAGTACTTGAATTTTTGATGACTTCTAAATTTTTGCAATAAGTATATGAGTTCTTTTGATTAATGTTGAGTCCATGGATTATACGCACTCTCACCTTTCCGCCATTGCTAGCCTCTTCGGTACCGTGCATTGCCCTTTCTCACCTTGAGAGTTGGCGCAAACTTCGCCGGTGCATCCAAACCCCGTGATATGATAAGATCTATCACACATAAACCTCCTTTAATCTTCCTCAAAACAGCCACCATACCTACCTATTATAGCATTTCCATAGCCATTCCGAGATATATTGCCATGCAACTTCCATCATCATATTCATTACATTACTTTTTTCTTATTGCCATTGCATGATCTTGTAGTTGACATCGTATTTGTGGCAAAGCCACCATGCATTATTTTTCATACATGTCACTCTTGATTCATTGCACCATCCCGGTACACCGCCGGAGGCATTCATATAGAGTCATATCTTGTTCTAAGTTTCGAGTTGTAATCCTTGTGTTGTAATCAATATAAGTGTGATGATCATCATTATTAGAGCATTGCCCAAATAAAAAAAGGGGAAAGGCCAAAAAAAAGAAAGGCCCAAAAAAATAAAAAAAAATAAAAAGGGCAATGCTACTATCTCTTTTTCCACACTTGTGCTTCAAAGTAGCACCTTGTTCTTCATGTAGTGAGTCTCATATATTGTGCTTCAAAGTAGCACCTTGTTTTTCATGTAGTGAGTCTCATGTGTTATCACTTTCATATACTAGTGGGAATTTTTCTTTATAGAACTTGGCTTGTATATTCCTACGATGGGCTTCCTCAAATGCCCTAGGTCTTCGTGAGCAAGCAAGTTGGATGCACACCCACTAGTTTTCTTTTGTTGAGCATTCATAGCTCTAGTGCATCCGTTGCATGGCAATCCCTACTCCTCATGTTGACATCAACTGATGGGCATCTCCATAGCCCGTTGATTATCCTCGTCAATGTGAGACTTTATCCTTTTTTTGTCTTCTCCACACAATCCCCATCATCATTTTCTATTCCACCCATAGTGTTATATCCATGGCTCACGCTCATGTATTGCGTGAAGGTTGAAAAAGTTTGAGATTATCTAAGTATGAAACAATTGCTTGGCTTGTCATCGGGGGTATAGAAGTTGGGAACATCTTTGTGTGATGAAAATCAAGCATAGCCTAACTATATGATTTTGTAGGGATGAACTTTCTTTTGCCATGTTATTTTGAGAAGACATGATTGCTTTGATTAGTATGCTTGAAGTATTATTATTTTTGTGTCAATATGAACTTTTATCTTGAATCTTTCGGATCTGAATATTCATATCACAATTAAGAAGTGTTACATTGAAATTATGCCAAAGTATCACTCCGCATCAAAAATTCTTTTTTATCATTTACCTACTCGAGGACGAGCAGGAATTAAGCTTGGGGATGCTTGATACGTCTCCAACGTATCTATAATTTTTGATTGCTCCATGCTACTTTATGTATTGTTTTAGGCAATATTGGGCTTTATTATCCACTTTTATATTACTTTTGGGACTAACCTATTAACCGGAGGCCCTGCCCAGATTTGCTGTTTTATGCCTATTTCAGTGTTTCGAGGAAAAGGAATATCAGACGGAGTCAAAACGGAACAAAATCAAGTGGAGAAGTTATTTTTGGAAGGAAACCCACCTGATGGACTTGGACCCCACGTCAGCAGATACGGGAGGTGCTCACAAGGGTGGGGGCACGCCCTCCCCCCTAGGCGCGCCCCCTGCCTCGTGGGGCCCCCGTAGCTCCACCGACGTTCTCCTTGCACCCATATATACCTACGTACCCTACAACTTCCAGAACAGAAGATAGATCGGGAGTTCCGCCGCCGCAAGCCTCTGTAGCCACCAAAAACCAATCGGGACCCTGTTCCGGCACCCTGCTGGAGGGGGATCCCATCACCGGAGGCCATCTTCATCATCCCGGCGCTATCCATGACGAGGAGGGAGTAGTTCACCCTCGGGGCTGAGGGTATTTACCAGTAGCTATGTGTTTGATCTCTCTCTCTCGTGTTCTCTCTCGTGTTCCATCTATGGCACGATCTTGATGTATCCCGAGCTTTGCTATTGTAGTTGGATCTTATGATGTTTCTCCCCCTCTACTCTCTTGTGATGAATTGAGTTTCCCCTTTGAACTTATCTTATCGGATTGAGTCTTTTATGAACACTTGATGTATGTCTTGTGTGGGATAACCATGGTGACAATGGGTTATTCTATTGATCCACTTGATGTATGTTTTGGTGATCAACTTGCGGGTTTCGTGACACTTGGCAACCTATGCATAGGGGTTGGCACACGTTCTTGACTCTCCGGTAGTAGCTTTGGGGCACTCTTTGAAGTACTTTTATCTTGGTTGGATGAATCTGAGATTGTGTGATGCATATCGTATAATCATGCCCACGGATACTTGAGGTGACAATGGAGTATCTAGGTGACATTAGGGTTTTGGTTGATTTGTGTCTTAAGGTGTTATTCTAGTATGAACTCTTTTATAGATTGATCCGAAAGAATAGCTTTGTGGTGGGTTCATACCCGACCATAATCTCTACGTTTGTTCTCCGCTATTAGTGGCTTTGGAGTGACTCTTTGTTGCATGTTGAGGGCTTGTCATATGTTCTATCTATGTTATTATGTTGAGAGAACTTGCACTAGTGAAAGTATGAACCCTAGGCCTTGTTTCCTATCATTGCAATACCGTTTACGCTCACTTTTACCGCTCGCTACCTTGCTGTTTTTATTATTTCAGATTACAAAAACCTATATCTACTATCTATTTTGCACTTGTATCTTCATCTCTTCGCCGAACTAGTGCACCTATACAATTTACCATTGTATTGGGTGTGTTGGGGACACAAGAGACTCTTTGTTATTTGGTTGCAGGGTTGTTTGAGAGAGACCATCTTCATCCTATGCCTCCTACGGATTCATAAACCTTAGGTCATCCACTTCAGGGAAATTTGCTACTGTCCTACAAACGTGTGCACTTGCAGGCCCAACAACGTCTACAAGAAGAAGGTTGTGTAGTAGACATCAAGGCCGGGGCCTGAGCGCCGCCCAAGATGAAAGCGATTGGGCGCGGCTCCTGGAAGCCTCCAGCCCCCTCGTCCTGATGATGGTCTTCATTCATCATCGACTGTGGTGGTAGAGGAGGGAGGCCCGCGTTGCCTTGTGGGTGATCCTCGTGAGGCTGATCCCTCCAACCTGCCTCGCGAGGCGGGTCCCTCCAACCTCCCTCACGAGGCTGGTCCTGCCAGCGGTCCTCGCGAGGTCGGTCACGCCACCCTTGGCGAGGGTCGCGGTCTTCCCATCGTCCTCCACCTCTTCCTCCTCCTCGGCCATAGCCCCGGTTGCTACACTTGGGGCGTCGGCCGGCACGCACGTCCCGCACGGCCCTGAGCTCTTGGCATTCGTTCGTGTTGTGGGTGTGGATGTCGTGGTACACGCAGTACCGGCTGCCCTTGGATGACTCGGGCTGATCCCTGCCTCGCTTGGTGTCCAGCTCTGCTGCAAGCACAGCAGCCCCCTTGCGCTTCACGTCCTTGACCTTGGGCTTCTTCTCTTCTGGGTCGGCAGCTGGCAGCTTAAGGAGGGAAAGGCGCCCTTCCTTAGCCCTAGCGCACTTGGTCGCCAAGTTGAACAACTCCAGGGAGGTGCACAGGTCCTCATGGATCGCAAGCTCCTCCTTCATCTTGATGTCACGCACGCTGTCGGAGAAGGCTGAGATGATGGCCTCCTAAGACACCCTGGGGATCTTAAGGCGAGCGTTGTTGAAACGCTGGATGAACTTCTGCAGGGTCTCCCCCGGCTGCTGCTTGATGCGGCGCAAGTCGCTCATGGCCAGGGGCCGGTCGCGGATGCCTTGGAAGTTGGCAATGAATCGGGTGCGCATCTCGCCCCAGGAGGAGATCGTGCCAGGAGCCAGGTTCAGGAGCTAGGTGCGGGCACCGTCCTTGAATGCCATGGGGAACCAGTTCGCCATGACCTTCTCGTCCCTGTTGGCGGCTTCAATACCCAGCTCATAGAGCTGGAGGAACTCCGCAGGGTCTGCCGTGCCATCATAGCGCGGGGGTAGATCTGGCTTGAACTTGCCCGGCCAGGCCACGCTGCGCAGCTCCGCGGTGAAGGCACGGTAGCCTGCAGTGGCCGCGGGTGGCCTTTGGTGACGGAGAGCTTGATCTTGGAAGTCTCTGTGCGCTGCCGCCAGGAGCAGCGCGGGGTCTTGGCGCGCTGGAGCAAGAGCGTGTTCGTGCCGGGCCGATGCGGGGAGCACACAGGCAGCTTTTTGGGGACGAGGGATCTCTTGGCAGCTCTTCTCTTGTTGTGCTAGCGCCTGACCGAGTGGGTTCCGCCCAGGGGCCACGCGCCTTGGGGCCAAGGTGCCTTCTTGAGGGGGAGGCGGCTGAGGCACCCCCGGAGCTTCGTCGCCCATGCAGGGCGGGGCGCGGTGCAGCGAGAGGGATGGCGCAGGGGAGCCCCCAGTGGTGCTGACGAGCTCAGTGATGCGGGCGAGCCACTCGTCGTAGAGGTCGTCGACGGGGCGGTAGTGCAGGAGCTCCCGCGCCAGGAGCAGCGTGGTGTGCGCGTCCACAGGATGGCGACGGGCATGGGACGAGGAACCGGCTGGGGTCAGCGACGGGGTGGCGGTGTGGCCTTCTCACCGCACCGAAGAATGCAGGGACGACTCCTGCTGCTCGTTCCCCGCCGTGCCGGTGTCGGCGTTGATGTCAGGCGACGGGGAACAGCGGGGGCGCCCGCCGACGGGGGTCGTCTGGGCGACGTGAGTGGCGAGAGCGGCCCGGCGCTCGGCGCGGGCTTGGCGAGCGTCTCACATGGATGCGACGGGCGGCGAAACACGAGGCGATGGAAGGAGAATTCCGGTGCACCCCTACCTGTCGCGCCAAATGTCAGATTTTGGGTTCCGGTAGACCCTCAAGGTTCGAACTCCGGGGTGCACGCGGAGATCACACCTCCTGCCTACCCACGTCTCGTCGCCTCGCAAGGATCTAAACTACACGAAGAACAACACAAGGGACACGAGATTTATAGTGGTTCAGGCCACCATTGTGGTGTAATACCCTACTCCAGTTTGTGGCGTGGTGGATTGCCTCAAGGGGCCAATGATGAATAATACAAGGAAGAACAGCCTCGCGAGGGGCTGTTCTTGGCTGGTGCGATGAACTGCTTGGGTGAGTTCAGTCGCCTCTCTCTCTCTAGTCTACCCAAAATCTCCTCCCTCTCTCTCTTTGGTGGCTAGCTCTATTTATAGAGGGAGGCCCTGGGCCTCCTCCCAAATATTGAGCGGGAAGGGCGCCAACAATTGGCCATTTTGAAGGGGAACATCTAGTACACTTATCCTGACTAAAGTCGGTCCTCGCCTGCCAAAGACCCTGACGGTGATGCCGGCTTGGGCTCCATGATGACCTCCATCCTGCCGTCCTGCTGGTCTTGGTCTTGTTGCACCGAAATGGTTGCCTTTGCTTGATACTCCTGCCTGCGCTTGCCCCCTTTGCACCAAAGAGGAAACAAGGACTCTGCGCAGGCCGGCGCCCGCCTGGCCTCGGTCGTCATGGCTTGCGTCATGGGCACCTCATGAGGTACCCCGCATTGATCTCTCCGCCTCCTCGTGAGCCAGCCTGACGAGGCTGTGCCCGAGGAAGCCTCCTATCGTCCGCCCCGCGAGGCTTGGCCCCTCGCGAGGGTCTTGAGTATGTGTTGATGAAGATGGGTCGTACTGGGCCACTTCCTGAGCCACGCCGCAGGCCGCAGGCAGCCAACTCTGGGTACCCCCATTCCCAGAACGCTGACAGGTTTCACCAATGATCCGAAACCTCAAGGTGACAAAGATGCTCGTTGACGGCGGGGCCGGTCTGAACTTGATCTCGCCTGTTGTGATCAAGAGGCTGCAGATCCCTGATGGAGACCTCGAGGAGACGGGCACATTTCAAGGGGTAAACCCAGGGAGGAGCTAGCCAAAGCGAAAGGTCACGCTGCCCGTGATGTTTGGAGGCGAGTTGAACTACAGGACGGAGAGGATTGCCTTCAATGTAGCCGAGATCCCCTTGCCTTACAACGGGATCCTCGGTCGCCCGGCGCTGGCGAATTTCATGGCGGCTTCTCACTACGCCTACAATACACTGAAGATGCCCGGGCCTATGAACATCATCACCGTCCCCTCCGACAAGAAACATGCGCTGATTTGCGTTGACCAACTTTACCGGGAAGCGGTTGCAGTAGCTGCCGCCAAGGCACCTGCTCCTGCCGTTGAAGCCCCGGGAGGAAAGAAGACCGGTGAGACTCCTCGCACCCACTCCGGCAAGTGCACCTCTTCGGGGTGTTGTGCTTGTCGAGTACGTGCCAGAGAGCTCCACTGGCAAGAGCAAGAAGTCCAGAGCTGCACCACCATAGACCAAGAAGGTGTCCGTCAAGGAGGATGGCTCAGGAGGAGTTTTCACCATAAGCTCCACCCTCGATGGAAAATTGGAAAGAG
The DNA here is from genome assembly GCF_002162155.2 of Triticum dicoccoides. Taxonomy (NCBI): domain Eukaryota; kingdom Viridiplantae; phylum Streptophyta; class Magnoliopsida; order Poales; family Poaceae; genus Triticum; species Triticum dicoccoides. The sequence goes on along the minus strand of NC_041387.1, from coordinate 313,156,132 downwards.
AGCTTGTCACTTTCCTGCGGGCGAATGTCGATGTGTTTGCATGGCAAGCATCCGACATCCCCAGCGTTTCTAGGGAATTGATTGAGCACCATCTTGTTGCTTGTCCTCATGCATGGCCCGTCAAGCAGAGGGTCAGGAAGCAAGCTTTGGAGAGGCACGAGTTCATCACGGAAGAGATCAGGAAGCTAGAGGCAGCAGGTTTGGTAAGAGGGGTGCTCCATCTGACATGTCTGGCCAATCCGGTAGTGGTGCGCAAGGCAAACCGGAAGTGGAGGTTGTGTATTGATTACACAGATATCAATAAAGCTTGTCCAAAAGATCCTTTCCCGGTACCGCCCGTCGACCAGATTGTTGACTCCACGGACGGTTGTGATCTGCTATCATTCCTCGACGCCTACTCCGGGTACCACCAGATCTTCATGACAAGAGAAGATGAGGATAAGACAGCATTCATCACCCCATGTGGTACGTATTGCTTTTTACGGATGCCTTTCGGGTTGAAGGGTGCTGGATCAACTTTTGCAAGGGCAGTCCAAATTGGTTTTGAGCCCCAGCTACATAGAAATATGGAAGCTTATATGGATGACATAGTTGTGAAAATCAAGGACAAAGCAACACTCGTGCAAGATCTGGAGGAAATGTTTGCAAACCTGCGCAAGATCAACCTCAAACTGAATAATGAGAAGTGTGTCTTTGGTGTCCCGTCCGGCAAGCTCCTCGGGTTCTTTGTGTAGCGGCATGGGATTGAGGCAAACCCAAACAAGATCAAGGCCATCGAGAAGATTGAGGCGCCTAAGCGGATCAAGGACGTGCATCGGCTCACTGGCTGCGTTGCCGCCATGAGCAGATTCATCTCCAAGTCCGCTAAGCATGCCCTTCCCTTTTTCAAGATCTTGAAGAAGGCAGGCCCAATGGAGTGGACCCCGGAGGCTGAAGCAGCGCTGCAGGATCTGAAGAAATGCCTCTCCTCTACCCCAGTGCTGGTTGCACCAAAAACACAAGAACCGTCGCTGCTATACCTACCGGCAACGAATCAAGTGGTTAGCGCCGCGCTGGTGGCGCAGAGGGAGATCGACGAAGAGGCGGCAGTAGCGGCAGGGTCGACGGATGGCGAGCCAGAACACTCCCCGGCAGGGCTTGGTCCCAGCAAGACTGAGCCCCCGGCAAGGAGTGACACTAGTGCAAGAGGGCCCGCACGACTAGATAAAGTGGTGGAGAAGAAGAAGATCGTGCAGCACCCAGTTTACTTCCTCAGCTCCCTCTTGCAGGGGGCTAGGTCGAGGTACTACGGTGTGCAGAAATTGCTCTTCGGCATCCTTATTGCCTCGAGGAAGCTACGTCATTACTTCCAAGCACACGAGATCACCGTCGTCACCCGCCTTTTGTTGCAACGGATACTACATAACCTGGATGCAACGGGGAGGATGTGGAATGGGCCCTGGAGCTGTCAAGTTTTGGCTTGAAGTTTGAAAGCTCCTTGACGATTCAGAGCAGAGTCTTGGAGGAGTTCGTTGCTGAATGGACCTCGATGCCCGACGAAGAGGTCCAGGAGACCACTCTCCCTGGCAAGGAAACGAGTCGCAATTGGATCATGTACTTTGATGGAGCCTTCTCACTACAAGGCGCCGACGCTGGTGTGCTGCTCGTCGCACCCACCGGAGAGCACCTCAAGTACATGATCCAAATGCACTTTCCCAGGGAGATGTCAATGAACAAGACTGCCGAGTATGAGGGATTACTTGCCGGTCTCAGGATCATGGCAGACCTCGGAGTCAAGAAGCTCATCGTCAGGGGGGATTCGTAGCTTGTCGTCGGGCAGATCAACAAGGACTACCAGAGCCCATTGATGGAAGCTTACGTGGATGAAGTGAGGAAACTGGAGGAGCACTTTGATGGTATATGGGCAGAGCATGTCCCCCGAGTGGAGAATGACATCGCCGACTACCTGTCAAAATGCGCCACCCTCAAGCTACTTGTGGAACCAGGTACTTTTGTGCTTCAGTTAACTCAACCATCCGTTGAACCATCAACAGGGCAAAATAAGCGAAGGAAGTCAAGTCCCGGCAAGTACTTCCCAACCGAGCTTCCTGGGGCCGTCGGCGAAGGAGTTTCCATGGACGTCGAGCCTGCCGTGGGACAACCGACTTCGGTGGGACGCCAAGCCCTTGTCGTGGAGGCAACCGTTCCCGCGGCAGAAGAAATGCCTTTGGTCCTTGCCGTCGAGCCACAAGCTCCAGCATGGGTGCAGCATACCATCTGATTCCTCCAAATAGGGGAGCTTCCTAAGGAGCGGGAAGAAGCAAAGAAACTAGCCCGCCGGTCTGCTCTATACCAGTTCATTGACAATGTTCTGTACAGAAAAAGACCGAATGGAGTGAAATTTAAGTGCATCTCCCAGGAGGAAGGACTGGAGCTGTTGGCGGAGATACAAGGAGGCATATGCGGTTCCCACATAGGGTCAAGGGCCCTCGCCGGCAAGGCTTTCCAACAAGGTTTCTTCTGGCCCATAGCCCTCCAGGATGCGACGGCACTAGTAAACAAGTGTGAAGCGTGCCAGTTCCATTCGAAGAAGCTTCATCAGCCAGCTCAAGCCTTGCAAACAATCCCTCTCTCCTGGCCATTCTCGGTCTGGGGGCTCAACATACTGGGCCCTTTTCCCCGCGCCGTGGGGGGATTTGAGAACTTGTACGTTCCAGTCAACAAGTTCACAAAGTAGCCGGAGGTGGTAGCAGTGAGGAAGGTGACCGCACAGTCAGCCATCAAAATCTTCAAGGGGCTAGTCTGCTGCTTTGGTGTGCCGAACAGAATTATCACCGACAACGGCACGCAGTTCACGAGCCACACCTTCATGCAGTATATTGAGGGCCTCGGCAACAAGGTTTGTTTTGCTTCCGTGGCACACCCACGGAGCAACGACCAAGTGGAGAGGGCAAATGCAGAAGTACTACATGGCCTGAGGACAAAGACTTTTGACAGGCTGCACAAGAGAGGAAGGCGTTGGATTGATGAGTTGCCGACGGTTCTTTGTTCGATCAAAACGACACCAAATCGATCCACCGGCCAGACAACCTTTGCCCTGGTTTACGGGGCAGAAGCAGTTCTCCCCATGGGACTCATATACGGGACCCTCGAGTGCTTGCTTATGATGAGCTTGAGTAGGAGCGATTGCGGCAAGTTGACGCAACGCTCCTCGAGGAAGGTCATCTTCGGGCGGCTGTGAGAGCAGCACACTACCAGCAAGCCTTGCGGCGCTACCATAGCCGCAAGGTCCATGCCCAAAGCTTTGAGGAAGGCGACCTTGTTCTTCGGCGCGTTCAGTCGGCCAAGAATTCCAACAAGTTGACACCGAAGTAGGAAGGCCCTTATCGGGTAACACGAGTCACCAGGCCTGGCGCAGTCCGCATGGAGACCGAAGATGCCATTCCAGTGAGCAACTCCTAGAACATCGAGCATCTTCGCAAGTTTTACCCATAAGGCGCGGCGTCCAGGTCCCATGGCAAGTCACCTTTTGTACAAGCCTTGCCGGCAAGGCATGTAACCCTCTGTACAAAGCTAGGCGCAGGCCCTGAGCATAAATAAACGAAGTGCTGGCGCCCTAAGTTATAGCATGCATGCTAGGTTAAGTCTCTCCCTCGGTTAGGGTTGATAGTGCTTAGCGGTGACTAACCCCTAGCATAGAGGTCGAGTTTGCGTCTCTTTATCCTATCCATCCTCTTTGGTTCATAGGGTACATAAGTGTTTGCGCCAAGCTAAGGGGAAGGAAGAGAACAAGCCGGCGCTCCGACCCCGGCAAGCCAAACTTGTCGGGGGGCTGAAGAAACAAAGGCCCACCCGCGGCGAGCTAGGGTTGCCGGGGGGCTGCAAATCTAGATAAGCTTTCTTATCTCCTATTATGCATTTCCGTATAAAGATCAGGATGTATGAAGCCTCTCCTTATTCCGAAACTGCCGTGCTCCCTCCATTCCTACCACCCAAGAACTTCTTCTTGGTTCAGAATCTGGTTGTAGCCGTGGCGGCAAGGAAGCAAGCATAGGCCCCACCCCTACTTCATCCCTGCCTCCGCCAAAGGCGTGAGTATGTCGAACGAAGTAGGGGAGCGGCAGGGCCTGCTGCCGGGCAATAGTGTTTATATTGAAAATAATAAGGATTTGTTCCTTGGTATGGTCTTTTCTCATACACACAAGACCCGACAAGCACCCTCTTGTCATTAATACTTCCCATACAGGTACAGTTTGTATGGGATGCAAACATGAACAGGGAGGTTATAAGTTTTAAACCTAACTAAGGCCCATAGGCTTACAAACTGAAAACAGATATAGTGCTCGTAATCCCTTTCTTGCCCCTCTCCTCAGGAAATGAAACAATAAGGAAAAAGGGCAGGAGGAGCGCCTAAGCAAGGTACGAGCAGCAGAAGGCACCAAGGGAACATGTCGGCGGCCGCCTAGAAGCGGGATGGTGGTGGTGGTGCCGGAGGAAGGGCTGGAAGATGAGGCAGCGGTCCGTCAATACGCTACACAGGCGTCGGTGCCATCATACTCCATCTTGACGGCCCGCCACCCGCCTTCTTCGCCTTCTCCGGCCTTCCCACGCCAGCTGCCCAAGGAGGCCACCCCGAGAAGTTCAAGGAGCCGGCTCCACCGGGATAAGGGGAGTCATGCAGATGCTGCTGCTGCCGACACCGCCCTGGAGTGGCGGGTCCGACACCTAGTTAGACCCGTCATCCTCTTGCCTGCTACCCTCGTCGTCGCTGCCGCTGTCCTCCTTGTCACTCTCTCTTGAGGACGACTCTTCGTCATCCGAGGAGCTCTGCATGCAGCACTTCAGGCGAGTTCCGAAATCGCCAAAGACCTTGACGGAGAGGAGGCCATTCTCCATTAACTTGAAGTAGAGAATGAGCCCCGGCGTCAGGCTGTGGATGCGAGCGAAAGTCTTCCACCCGTGGTGAAGATACATGACGTGAGGGGCCGGGAAGTCGACGTAGGCCCATGTGCCGCTGTTCCCGCAGCCCCTCATGTGCAATCTCAGCGCCTGTGGCGGGTCAAGCTCCATCTCCCGAGAGAATGGGGCGAGAGACGAAGGCGACAGCCCACCGGTCGGTACAGCCTAATGGAGAACTCACAAGGGTTGTCCCCGACATGGCCCTCCATTGGGGGAAGGACCGCTGGCGGAGGCGAGGCCGACACGCTGCCCCGTCCTCCTCTTCCCCGAGCATCGCGATGTCCTCGGCCTCGCCCCTCCCCCTTCCCCTCGCGGCCAGCTCCGCCGCCACGGGCTCCTGGGGAGGAGCGATGCGTTGTCGAGCAGAGACCCTCGCTGCCACCGATGAAGCATCAGCGTGCCCTCTTGCCATGGCAGAAGGAAGGAAGGAGCAGGGATAGGGAGAGGCGGATGGCGAAGGACTGATAGGCGCCATCCCTCCCGCTCCCCTCCTTATAAAGGGACGGGATCGAGACTCGGCCGCCCCCCTCAGCCAACCCGGCTCATTAAGGTGACAGCGACCGAGGCCGTCGACTGCCCTCCCCGCCCAATTGAAGGCGCGTGGGTATCAACCCATTTGCGCACGTCTTCCTGTATTATGCGCGCCTGTCATTCGCCTTGCATCGTGCATGCGTCGTACGTGGCGGAAGTGACGTGCATAATGGGACGCGTGGAGCGACGGTTCCTAGGTAAGGAGACTAAATGAGCAGCGGCCCTGCGGTCTCGAAGGGACACGCAAGCCGCCTCATTACTGTTCACTGCAGGATGACGCAAGCATGCTTCGATCACCCGCGCGCGCGATCCCCACGTCACGCATGCAATGCGTGTCGTGGGAGAACGCAGCGGGCGGAAAAATTACCCCAGGTAAAACCACCCCGCCTGCCCGCGCACCATTCTAGGCCTGGCCCAACAACGTGTCGCGCTTATGTATGGCCCAGGCCCGGGGGCTCCTGTCTGTGTACTAAAGTAGGGGCACTACTTTGTACCCCTTATTTGTGCACGGGCAGCCGGAGCCGCGCCCACGGCCACACTTAAGCAGGGTAGAGGCAGGAAATCAAAACCATGAGACTGCCAAAGCGACACCAAGACAGAGGCATTAAGAGCAAGAAGGCGAGGTGGTTTCCCCTGGCAAGACCCCTGCTGGGGCGACTTCCACGGCCCAGGCAAGGACCTTGCCGGGGCAACCTACCCGACGCCAGCGGAGCAGCCACCTTGAGCCCCAGTTCCTCCGGCACCACCAACCATGTTGGGACCTAGGCTCGGGAGGTGCCTCCATGATGGCTTGCAGATGTTTGTGAAGATAAGAAACACTTCAAATCAGAAGAGGATTAGAAGATGACGAACCTCGGCGAGATCCTTGCCGAGGGAATGGATCTTGCCAGGGACGACCGCAACGCCACGGCAAGACCCTTGCCGGGCCCCCGGCAAGGCCCTTGCCAAGGACATCCGCGACGTCATAGCCAGGTCCGCACCCACCAAGTTTCTACCACCGCTCCCATGCCGCTGCCAGCCCACCAGCTGGGCAGGCGCCTACGTGTCGACATGAGGCTTCTCGGCCAACTCAGCACATGCCTACGTGGTGGCATGCAAATCTTTGTGAAGGCCCTACCACCGTGCCACCTCAGCAGCCTGCCAGCCTACATGGCGCTAACCGCTCGTAATGGCCAGCGATAGGCTTAACCACAGTACCTCGATGCCACCTCCTGTGTGCCACTGTGGCGATCCCCTTGCCTATAAAAGGATGCCCAAGGCATCCAGGAGAAGGATCCGGACTCTGGAACAAGTTACGATCATTGTAGCTAGCTTAAAGAACACAGATATCCACACCAAAGCAGGACTAGGGTATTATGCATCCTTGCGGCCCGAACCTCGATAAATGATCTGTGCCTTCATGCTGGCTGCTGATCCCGCTCTTCTCACCACCCCGCGCCCCGCAACCATAGTAGGGATTCTTGTGATCCCATAGGTGTCGCTTCCCACCGACAGAAACTAACCCCGGACTGACGATGTTTTCAGTAGAACTACCATGGTGTTGTTTTTGTGCAAAAATAGAAGTTCTCTGAATGGAAAGAAACTTTGCGAGGATTTTTTATATCAATAAAGAGAATTTCTGGACCCAAGGGGTACCTGAGGGGGGCACTTGGGTGGGCACAACCCACCAGGGCGCGCCTGCCACCCCCCCCAGGCGCGCCTAGGTGGGTGTTATCCACCTGGTGGCCCCGCTGACCCTGAAATGGACCTTATAAAATCATATTATTCCAGAAAAACCAGGGAGAAATAATTATCGCGTTTCATGAGACGGAGCCACCACCGTCTCCAGTTTTTCATCGGGGCCACATCTGGAGTTCGTTTGGGGCTCCGGAGAGGGGGATCTTCGATCTTCGTCATCACCAACACATCTCCATCGCCAATTCCATGATGCTCCCCACCGGGAGTGAGTAATTCCTTCGTAGGCTCGCTGGTCGGTGAGGAGTTGGATGAGATTCATCATGTAATCAAGTTAGTTTTGTTAGGGCATGATCCCTAGTATCCACTATGTTCTGAGATTGATGTTGATATGACTTTGCCATGCTTAATGCTTGTCGCTTTGGGCCCGGGTGCCATGATTTCAAATCTGAACCGTTTATGTTATCACCTTTATATCCATGTTCTAGATCCGATCTTGCAAGTTATAGTCACCTACTACGTGTTATGATCTGGCAACCCTGGAGTGACAATAGTCGGGACCACTCCCGGTGATGACCGTAGTTTGAGGATTTCATGTATTCACCATGTGCTAATGCTTTGTTCTGGTTATCTATTAAAAGGAGGCCTTAATATCCCTTACTTTCCATTAGGTGCCTGCTACCACGGGAGGGTAGGACAAAAGACGTCATGCAAGTTCTTTCCATAAGCACGTATGACTATTTATGGAATACATGCCTACATTATAACTGTTTCATGATGAATATCATCCAACGAGCCACTGATCCAATGCCTACGAATTTATCTTATATTGTTCTTGCTAAGTTACTACTGCTACTACTATCATTACTACTACAATATCACTGCTATCACTGTTACAATTACTGTTGTTGCTGCTACTATCATCAAAATTATCATACTACTGTGCCACTAATCACTTTGCTGCAGATAATTAATCTCCAGGTGTGGTTTAATTGACAACTCAGCTGCTAATACCTTCAAATATTCTTTGGCTCCCCTAGTGTCGAATCTATAAATTGCATTGAATACTCTACCCTCGAAAACTGTTGCAATCCCCTATACTTGTGGGTTAACAGGAATATGCGCGCGTGACAATAGAAAGACGCCAGGAGACCCGCCGACAGTCTGACAGGAGCAATGGCCCTGAAGTTGATGAACCCGTGCCCAGTGATGGCGGGCACTTGCCTTATGAGGTTGGGTGCCCTGCCTTCTCGTGAGCTATGGCAGGTCCGCTGGCAATCGGCCCGGGTCTTCAAACCCGAGTTACCGGAAAAATACAATGGAAAGTTAAACCTGACAGAGTTCTTGAGCATTTACACAATTGCCATTCAAGCCGCCGGGGGTAGGGATGAGAAGGTGTTCGCCAACTACTTCCCTTTGCCACTCAAGCCAAATGTGAGGTCATGGCTGATGCACCTGCCAGAGAACTCCATTTCATCATGGGCTGACTTGTGCAATGAATTTGTTGGCGCCTTCACGGGTGGTCATCAAGAGCCAGGGTGGCCCAGTGATTTGCATGTCCTTCCACAGAAGGAAGGGGAGAGCTTGTGGAAGCATGTGCAGAGGTTCAGTCGAGTGCACCAAAACATTCTAGAGATACACCCCACAGTTCTGATTGTCGCGTTCCATTCGAACGTGCGCAACAGAAGGATATAGTCCAAAATGAATGCCCGACTATGCAAGACTATCAATGAGTTGTATACCTTGGCGGATAAATGCGCTCAGGCTAAGGACGGAAGGCGACTCCTCGGGGAGGAGGATGGCGTCGAGGTTGATTCGGAGGACGACGACAAGAAAGTGCAGGCGCAACAAGAAGAGAATCCGCAGGCGCAACAAGAAGCGCAAAGACAAGTCAGTGTTGGCTGTTGAGAGCTCTGGCGATCTCGGCATTGCAAGAAAGCCAAACCTGAAGCCCCTAGCAGGGAAGATGCCGTGTGGTTGATTGTCGGGAGACCGCAGCAGCAGAGAAAGCTGGGAAGTCTGATGGGCCATACTGCAAAATCCACCACACTAAATGTTGTAGGGTGGAACCCTAGGTGAAGATCTTTCACGAATTGGAGGGGGAATCCCCAAGAACAAGATGAACACGAGAGGGAAAACAAGAGTAACACTCAAGAACAAGTCCAAATCACACATCCACTAGACTAACAAACACACAAGATCCGCAAGGTACATGAACAATCAAAGGGAAACAAGATACATGGTAGAGTTCATCCCAAATCCTATGAAGGAGATGAGTGCTTGATGATCCTATGATGGGGATCCTTCCCCAAGAAGGAGGGCTTGAGTTTGGTCACTCCAAGAGCAGGTCTTGATCTCCTAGTGGAGTGGATCCATGGAGCAAAGCTCACAATTATCTATCATATACTTTGCTATCCTACAAATGAGCTAGGGGAGGTGCTTATATAGTCTAGGGACGAAATGAGAGGAAGAGGGGGATACAAGGGACCAAATCCCAAAAATGCACGCACGCACGCGGAGGAGTCCAGGCACCCGGGGGCAAACCGGTTGGGCACCCGGACCGGTCAGAGGCCTACACCCATGCGGGACCGGGCACCCGGTGGAGAAGGGGCCGGGCACCCGGCCAGGTCAGGGGCCGGCTGAGGAGTGGCTGGGCACCCGGGGAGGAGCTGAGGCCGCGCCAGGAGCTGGGCTGGGCACCCGGGGGTGATGGCCCGGGCACCCGGTGGGGAACTGGGCCAGAGCGGGGGTGGCCCAAGCACCCGGTGCCAAGGGCTGGGCACCCGGTCGGGGCTGGGGTGGCCCAAGTGGGCGGCCTGGCACCTGGACCCGAGAGGCCGGGCACCCGGGGGGCGGCTGGGGCAAGGCCCAGGCCGAGGCCGGGCACCAGGGGCCGAGGTGGCCGGGCACCCGGGGAGTCCAGGAGGCTCCGCCTCCTTGCACATCTTGTTGCGTCTCCCCTTCTCCTTCTTCTTGTGTGTCCGAGTCTTCGTCCCCACCTCCACACGGTCATCTCCTCGGTACCTGAGAGTGCAATATATCTCTGTTTGAGGTAGGACCCGGTTCTCATGAGAAATCGAATGGAGTTCGAATAGGAAGGAAGTGACCTCGGTTTCGACGGTGCGTGTGCGAGCTCTCGACGTAGGTCCTTTCCATGCTTGCGGAGGTGGTGTGACATCCATGGTGATGGTCGAGGGATGCTCCGCATCATCTCCCCCCCCTTGGAAGAGATCCGTCCATGGATCGTGATCTTCATCACCATGGGAAAGAGATGGTGTCGCCGTGTAGGAGTGGACAACCACCAAGCACGTATCATGTTGAAGCTCAAAATGGTCACTCTCCAATGTCGCACCATCTTGTAATTCCTTCAAAAGGAACGAGTAGAAGAAACGCTTGGAAAAACAAATGCGGTTAGCATTAGAGCAAAACCAAGCATTTAAGAGGTGAGTAACCAAACAAGTGTCGTCATCAAGCATAGCATATGGTGTGACAAGGGGGGTGGCATGGCATGTAAGCACATAAATTGAGCACATGGAGAAGCATCATGGAAACAATCATGCAAGGGTGAGCTAAAGGTGCTAATGTGTGGGACAAGTGAACAAGCATCTACCTCAATGTCATAGCAAGCATGCATAAGACTCTCAATGAACGGTCTATGGTAGGCATAAGAGTCAGTCACAACACCCAAGAAGATGATATGACTAAACACATGCAAGTGCAAGAAAATCCAAGCATAATGTGCATATGGTGTAGTGAAAATCGAGGGGCACTCAACACAATAGAAAGAGCAATTGTTCATCATGTGTGAGGCAATCAAGGCAAGTGTGTAGCAATCAATGGCACATGGCATATGTGATGTAATGACATTGTTGCAACCAAACATGTGATAGGAGCAAGTAATCCAAGAATTGGATGCAACATGAGAAAGCATAGAAATCAAGTCGTGCAAACTAGTGGAGCTAAGATGCATCACACTAGAGGAACTCATGGCAATCATGTCATGTGCGCAAATAATAAGCATAGACAATGCACATGGCATATTGCAAGCACGATTACAAAGCAGGATATCATCATAGCCATGGGGCTCATAGCAAACATGGCAATAACAAGCAATATCTCCACCAAGCTTGCAAATACACATACAAGTAGTAGAGTCAATCATCATGTGTAATGCAAAGCATGGGTCACAAATGCATGTCAAAGGCATAGGAATGAGCATGTCATGCAAAATGAACATGGCAATATGGGCATAAAGTGAGAAGTGGTAAATAACCCATAACCAAGTGATAGCCGTGTAGAAGAAATGCGCGAAGTCCTTGCGCGAAGAGAGCGGTGGGAAAGACACTCCATGGAATCCCAAGTCATCGTTTCTCTCTAGAGCTCGTTTTGTCAACTCATGGGATTGTGAGGTTGACAAGTATTCATGGGTACCTACACAAAAGAAACACAAACCAAAGAAATTGTGCGCGTGGTAAATGTACACATCATCCATCATGATGTGTATGTGCACATGTGAGTTAGGACAAGATAAGCATCAGTCAAAGAAATTTGATGCATGGTATAAGAACATGTCATCCATCATGAAAGAATAGTTATTGTGTATGACACAATGGGGATGCAAATTTAGCATAGAAGTATATGGCACATCAATAGCATGTTTATTCATGGGAAGCATATTGTGCACACAATTATTGGGATCATGCAATGGATAGGATGAATCAAAATCTCCTAATATGGATGAGGAAACTATGGGGGTCTCCTCATGAGCAATAGCGGAAACATCATATGGAGAAAATGGATAACATCCTAAACAATGCATATTTGGAACAATGTGATCATGGCATGGCATAGTAGATAAATGATCCAAAGGGGTCATATCAATATCATCACAAGAAAAACAAATGCCAATAACCATGGGCTTGTCATCTATGCCATATGTGCAAATTGGGTTTATGTTGATGGCATATGCATAGTCGCTATGAAGAGATTGCAAATATGACATATTGTTGATCTCATGCATAGCATATGACAAGTCAAGCGGATTGTCAAACATGATGTGACCTAGAGAATTGTCACAAGAAATGCTATGTAACATGGCATCACAACTAATAGACTCCACATGAGAATCATCATACTCATCATAAATGGGCAAATCATCGCATGGGGTAATCGCACTAGCATGAAGCATGGAAATAGGTGGATCAACATCATGTAAGCAATCAATGTCAAGAATGTCCAATAGTGGGACAAGAGTATCACCTTCACCTATGTTACCTTGTTCATTCCACTCAAGTGGTGTAGGTGAGGTGGCAAAGACCAAATGGTGGTCATCATCTTCATCGTGATGGAACCATGTGGGGGTGCATCATATTCCACCATGGCCATCGTCTTGTCCAAAGGAAGGACGAAGTCATCGAGGATCGACACGTCATCATAAATGGGACCTAGCACAAAAGGAGAAGACACAAAAGAGGTAGAGGTTAAGTTGTTAGAAATCGAAATGGCCTCACATGCCCTATCAACTACCTCACACTCTCTATGTGGTGGTGGCTCACTCACTCCCTTAAGGTAGGTGCACTCAATGTCACATATGGTGGAGTCACTCAAATCACTCAAGTGGTGGTGGTGGTGGCTCCCCTCACATGGGAATTGGGGCAACTCGTCATATATGGAGCTAGTGGTGAAGTGACTCTCACTCTCAATATGGTGGCACAAGTCACTCAAGTCATCATACATCGCCGTGGTCGAAGGGAAAATCCCATGCTCAACCATCTTGTCATCGTCGCCATGGATGAAGGCCGAAGATGGCACATCATCGCTCTCCTCCATGACCGAAGGGAAAATCCCATGCTTGATCATCTCATCATCGTTGCTGTGGATGGCCTTGAGAACACTTGGCGAAGACGCTGAAGTGGTGGTAGTAGTCGTAGCTCCGTCTCGGTGGTGCTTGTCTCGCGGTCTGTGCTCATGAAGTTTGGTCGTAGCTTGATGTAGATCTTTTTGGGACTTGTAGTTGTACGCATCGCGAGCATCTTCATCTTGATGGTGTTGTAGTGCTTGAGCTCGATGACGTTCTGAAGATTGGCCACTTGAGCGTCGCCGCCTTGAAGATGAAGAAGGGGAAGAAGACTTGTAGTTGGCCAACATGTCGCGTACTTGATCCCTTTGTTCGGCCTACTTGGTGTCGAGGTAGTCTCTTGTCCATGCTTCGAGTTGATGAATGTCGGTGGTGAGTCGCTCAATGCCTCGCATTGCTCGTTGTAGTCCGAAGATGGGCATTTTGGTGATGTAGTTGTTCATGTCGTCGTTGTCGTGGAAGACCGGAGATGAAATGCCTTGCCTATCCATCACAAGACTCGAGTAGAGGTGAGTAGGAAATGAGATAGACAATACCAAGTTACCTTTTCCCAAAGTTGAGGATGTATCCCGTTTCACTCAATGTGAGATGAAAGAATAGTGGAATTGGTAACGGACTTATTCACTCACACCTATCAAGTAAAGCTTATGGTGGATCTCGGTGAGGATAGTGGCACAAAAAATTGATGCAAAATGTTAGCAAGAGTCAATAATGTTGGAAAAGATTCACAAATTCACAAGTGAAGCAAGTAGACCAATAGCAATATGTGGCACATGGAAACACACACACGGATAGATAAATGGGGTCGTGCATCCAAGGAATGAGCAAAAAATGTGGAATCCACGGAAAACGCTCGTGTTGCACAACTCAAGAGAGACGCTAGCACGATTTCTCAATAGGCAGATACAACACTTGTGCACAACCTAGAAGATGCAAAATGTATGAGCTTTCTATCCCAAGAATGCTATGTGTATGATGTTCGCGATGTTCCTCTCAAAATGATCCAAGATGATCGGATATGACAATCTTATGTGCAATGTGGTATGATGCTATGGCTTTTGCTCATGAGCTCTTTGCTCTCTTTTTGCTTAAAAGCTTATTCTCTTCTTCTTTTTTGATATGGCCACTTATGCAAAATGCACAAACCAAGATATCAATTGTGTATATGCGGGAATGATCTTGTGACACAAGGGATGATATGATGATACCACGATGATACCAATATGATATGGTATGTATGCAATGGAAGGTACAGATCACTAATGTGCACAAGTAACGTTGCCGGCAATACTCAAATGGCTAGTCTCGATAGGCAAGTGACGTAAAATGGGCTAAGGGGTTAACAATGTAATAGCAAGTATGTACAATGAAGGGATACCACAATACCAAGGTGATATGGAGGTTACCATTCTTGCTTACGGTTAGGGTGTCAAATTGGTGAGATGATGAGTGGTCGATGTCGATGACGACCTCGTGGAGATGATGAGTGGTGGTGTTCTTGATGTAGATACCAATATGATGTAGACCCATCCCTAAGTAGCCGAAACACCTTAGGAAACGGTAAAAACTGTGAAGTCAAAATCTCAAGGAAAATGTCAAATGGTGGTAGCAAAATGCGTTGGTGGTTCCGGAGTTAGCAATGCGGAAGTGGTGGTGGTGGTTGATGACAAAGCAACCGTCCCTAAGTAGCTGAAACACCTTAGGACACTCAAGTCACCACTCAAGCAACCACAAATGCTATATGGAACTAAAATGGTTTAGTTGCAGAAAGTGATGGTGGTATGGCGGATGATAAGGTGGATGGCCCATGCAAAGATGCCAAAATGCCAATTTTTTGATGGAGTCAAATGATTTTGGAACCTATCTAGATGGATGGGGAGTGTCAATAGCTACTCAACGAGCTAAAGAACGTCAAAATCGGACTCCAGAAGCGAAAGTTATGGCCGAAACGGTGAGTAGTGTTGGGCTGTTTCGGGGGGGTGCGGGCACCCGGGGGTGGGAGGTGCAGGTGCCCCGGGTGGGCAGGGGCAAACATACCGGGGATGCAGGTGCCTGGGGCTCGTGGTGCGGGCACCCGGGGGGTCAGCGAGGTTGCACGGGGGGGTCCGGGTGCCCGGGGTTGACGGATTTGGGCGGAAATTCGTGGGAAAGTGCAAAAAAATTGGTGGATTTCATGGAGGGAAAGGTGGAGATGGATGGGGGAAGGCTAGATCCACTTGAAACCAAGCAAATCCATGGATCAAATCCAACAAAATCTCAACAAACCAACAAATCACAAAAAAATTTGGGGCTATTTTTGGTGGGGAATTTTCGAATTTGGGGAAGAACACAACAAATATAGGCTAGAGAACAAGAAGGGGGGCTCCAATTTCGTGAGAAACCATGGCTCATCATACCAAGATGTTGTAGGGTGGAACCCTAGGTGAAGATCTTTCACGAATTAGAGGGGGAATCCCCAAGAACAAGATGAACACAAGAGGGAAAACAAGAGGAACACTCAAGAACAAGTCCAAATCACACATCCACTAGACTAACAAACACACAAGATCCACAAGGTACATGAACAATCAAAGGGAAACAAGATACATGGTAGAGTTCATCCCAAATCCTATGAAGGAGATGAGGGCTTGATGATCCTATGATGGGGATCCTTCCCCAAGAAGGAGGGCTTGAGTTTGGTCACTCCAAGAGGAGGTCTTGATCTCCTAGTGGAGTGGATCCATGGAGCAAAGCTCACAAATATCTATCATATGCTTTGCTATCCTACAAATGAGCTAGGGTAGGTGCTTATATAGTCTAGGGACGAAATTAGAGGAAGAGGGGGATACAAGGGACCAAATCCCAAAAGTGCACGCAGGCACGCGGACGAGTCCGGGCACCCGGGGGCAAACCGGTCGGGCACCCGGACCGGTCAGAGGCCTACGCCCAAGCGGGACCGGGCACCCGGTGGCGAAGGGGTCGGGCACCCGGCCAGGTCAGGGGCCGGCTGGGGAGTGGCCAGGCACCCGGGCCCATCATGGCCGGGCACCCGGGGAGGAGCTGAGGCCGCGCCAGGAGCTGGGCCAGGCACCCGGGGGTGATGGCCCGGGCACCCAGTGGGGAACTGGGCCGGAGCGAGGGTGGCCCGGGCACCCAGTGGCAAGAGTCGGGCACCCGGTCGGGGCTGGGGTGGCCCAGGTGGGCGGTCGGGCACCC